>NW_015557117.1:756031-778419 GCF_001515605.1 Sinocyclocheilus anshuiensis | reverse complement strand
CACAAAATCATGTTATTTTTAGCAACATCATATGACCCCTTTAATTTCATTGCATCAACAACATGCTGTAGTACAATAACAAATTTAAGCAAGATGCACTGTGAACTGCATTACAAATCATGCATTCACACACATTCTTTGATACTTTTTATTTCTAAGCAAAAATTTTATAGTTATAAAATTCATCTAAAGCTGAAAACGAAAGAAACTTGACATGATTTATGGACAGGAAATTGCCAGTCTGCACTCTAAAAAATGCTGGGTTGTTTTAACCCAACTTTGGGTCAAATATGGACTAACCCAACAGTTGGGTTAGTCCATATTTGACCCAAAGTTGGGTTAAAACAACCCAGCATTTTTTAGAGTGTGGTATTCTCTGAGGCAAGAGGTTAAAGAATATCAAGTCAGCTCCATGAACACAGCAGCCCAAGTTCAGAGGTCTTTTTAGCCTTCAGCTTTGATATATAAAAAGATCTTGCACTGCTCTGTCAGGAGAAAAGGTAAGATAAACAAAGGCTTCAAGGACGGCAAAAAGCCAAAGGCAAAGTGTATGGATGTACTTGCATATGTCTCTCATATGCGTTACACTCATGCACATCCAAATCTCTGATTGGCAGGATTCACTAATCACTGTGTTTAAAGAGGCCACATGCTCTCTGGACAACCCTGACCTTACTTTGGAGGATGTGTCCTTCTTCCTAACCACCAATCAGCTCCCTTATTCCTGTTCTGAATTTGTTCTTTAATGTAAAAATAATTTCAAAGGAAGGCAATGCAGAACTGCAGCTCCACTTCAAGCATCACACCTTAGTGCTGTTTTGTTCCTGAACAAATCAGTTGAATGATTCAATGACTCATTCATAAATATTCCTTTCTGAATCAATCAGTGTTTTGAACGAACTGGTTGAGTGAATGATTCAAATGACTCACTCTTTAAATCAGTCTTGTGTCACCACCTACTGGACTAACACTGTAACTTGCAGAAAGTAAGTAAAATCCCACCACTAATACACTGACCGACAGTAACATATTTTTGTAGACCTGGAAACAAATTAGCATTATACAACTTTTGGTTCCACTGTCCTGAAGTAAATTGTGTTTTTGGTTAAATGCCTGAAATAAGGTCTGTGGCTAACACAAGAATTTTTTTCAGAAGTAATTTTTTTTCTACAACATAAAATACATCAATAATACCCTCTTGTGACATTTTAAAGCTTTTACTTGTTTTGAAAATGAGGTAGCTAACAAGTGGCTAAATGGGACCACAGAGGTTGTTGGGGACATGAATAAACATCATCACGTCAAATTCATCTACTCACTAGTCAATTTACACAACCTTGTGTGTTTATTATCATGCTATTGCAAACTATTCTTACTCAAACTTAAAAAAAAAAAAATGTTTTCAATAAAGACTGAAAGAGTTGTCAGAAGCTTAGTTATGGTGATGTTGAAGCCATATGATCGTGATGTAGTTCATTTATCACTAATCAAATTTGAGGACCAGAACTAACTGTTGTATAAACGCATTTAAACACAAGGTTTTCATGAGTTTTATGTGCTTGGTCTTAGGGTTGTCATTCGAGAATGAATTGAGCACACCAGTTAGTGGAAGCTGAACATTCTTCAGGGAGTGTGTTACAATCAGAGAATTCCCTCATGTTTTCAATTACCATTAGGAGCAATACATCTCCATTTCCTGTACAAAAGCCAGGAATCTTGAGCTAGCCCCAATGTACTTACTCATACATAATCAAACTAAAGTTATGGTCAGCTGCAGGGACTGTCAAAACCCCAGTGCCCCAATCAATATCTCATTCCCACTGACCTTAAGTCACAGAAACCCCTTTACCAACCAAAAGCACTCAGTTCAGCCAGAATCCCTCCATATTGCATTTCAGACAGTAGCGATCTCAACAGAATGCAAAGTATACAGCCTGTCCAATCTAAAGTGTGTATCTGAGTCATGTATTGTATTTATACCAATGTGACCAGGGTGAAGACAGGTGGTTGAGGGAGGTGATGAAATTACTGAGACATACACTGTATTCGGTCACTCAAAGGACATGCCGAAGGGTCAGCCAACCGTAACTCAAAGCTTGTCAATTGAGATCTTCAAAATGACCCAATATTGTTGATTTTATCAGTTGGCAATGCTATTAACTATAGTAGCTATTTTTTTCCCCAATCAGCTGTGCAATATGACAAAAATACTACATCACTGTTTAATGTAGAGAGCACTTTTTATTTGATTTTAATTTAGTTTAGTTTTTGCAGTGAAATAACTGTTTAGTTCAATGGTGTTTAGTTTGCTTTGGGATGTTTTAGTACAATATAAATTTGTGTTCACACAGTTCCTGGGTTAAAGCACATTGAACCCAATTGTCATAACATGCAGAAATATCAATAAGCAACCAATACTATATTAGTTTTGTATTTTTACTAAGGCCATGAATTGATTGAAAAAGTAACTTATTAAATGTACAGGTTTCTGTCATTATTTGTGAATAATCACACCTAACATTAAAAGTTGTATTCATAAATATACAATAAATCCCCAAATAAAGGTAGAAAGGAAGTATATTTTAAATTTATATTGTTTTAATGGCAAGTTTAACAAGTTCTACCAAGGCCAGCATACCAGTATTAGTTTTTAAGGGCTGTAAGCAACATGATTGCTTCTGCATTTAGCCTCAGTGGCCATAAAGGACAAAGCAATACTGATATGATCCACCTTTTATAAAAAAGGCATAAAAGCTGGAACTCATTACTTACATGTTATGTTTTAATATACTAAGATGCTGTGTTTAATATAGTAAATATTATTTCATATAAATTAGTAATACAGTTTAATGATGATGTTGTACCGAACATGGGCTATATATATACAGTATATATATATATATTAGGGGTGGAATGGTACACAGATGTCACGGTTCGGTACGTACCTCGGTTCGGGGGTCACGGTTCGATACGATTTCAGTACAACAGGGAAAAAAAAAACAAATCTACTATGCTCGGTTTCTTTTCATTTATTTTGAACAGACAGTAAGTAGTACAAATGAAAAAAAATTCCACCTAGATGTGAAAATACTAAATATTATTACATTATGTTATATATATCAAATCTGCAGTACATATATACATACAAGGAATAAATGCTTGAAATATATTTGATTTAGTTTACAGATAAACAAGGGAAAAAACAGTGCGACTCGTAACGTAGCCTATATACGCTGATTTTCAGTTCATTTTTGTGACAAACTTAATTTGTTCACAGAAAGGAAACTCAAATGGCAGAGAGCGACATCCTTTGTTTTCTTTATTTTACAAAAGCACAATGTTTTGTTTTCATTGTGAGTGTACACAAATAAAAGCAGACCTTTATACAGTGATGCATTATTAATAAGACAATAAGTGTTTAAAGTTGATTCTGCTGGTATAAGGAAACAGATGAAGTGATCGCGCCGGCACACACACACACACACACACACACACAAAAGACACATCAGTTCCAGCAATTGCTAACTTGACAGCGCAGTTGGTACTTTATCAAAATAAAATACAGTGAATCAAACATCAGCGCGCCTGCCTTGACCGTTCGGTACGAATACATGTATCCGTTCCACCCCTAATATATATATATATATATATATATATATATACCCCCAATGTTTGTCGCCACCTACTGGTGTATAAATATAATCTGCAGAAAAAGTGACTGAAAAATCCCCACCACTGATATAGACTGACAATCTTTCTGAAAGGCACAAACATAGGCAAGTGGAGTGATATAAACAGTGAAATGTAGGGGAACTATATCAGCACACATATTTACAAAGTAAAATAGCAAAGAATATCGCACAATATTATCATTATTATCATTGTCTTATCTGCAATTTTCCTTTCAAAGATCACTCATATTTACAAACTAGTCACTGAGCTTGGCAACTTGCAATATAAGCACTGTTGTGACCACAGAATAGAACTTTTCCACCAATTTGTCTGGAGCCACCTCCCATTTGCTTTAAACAGGGCGCGCTGTCCTGTGGAAACTGCTTAGCAGTGGTTGTAACTCCAGCTGATGTGTCTGACCACCAACTAAACATCTGGGGTTGAGGAAAACTTCCTCAGGCCTACAGTATGGCGGGGTCTGAGCTCAGATACTGTCAACAACAGTTGGTTTAGTCCTGGGTGATGCTGAACATGTCAACACACAGTACACAGTACAAAAAATTGGAAAAAAGTTGGAAAAACTCAAAAGCTTGAGGCAAATAGCTTCAAGACCTGTGGAAATAAATGTTGTATCAGCACAAACACATTGTAATAAGTTCCATCAACTCAAACATATTTTTACTGGTGAATCCAAGTTCATTAAGCTTCCATTTTAAATTAAGCTGGTCATAATAACAATGTGGAAGTTTCTTCATTTGTCAGTTTGTTGAGCATATTGAGTTACATCTGTACACCAAAAATAGTTACAATATATGCATTCATTGAAATGGAAGATTATGCACCAAAGAGAACACTAGTCACTCTGGTGACTTGAAATATAACGTTTGCAGCAATATATAGTCTAAAACACTATAAAGCTAAAACATCTATTATTTTATCATCATAAGTCCCCATGCTTTGACCAAAAACACAAATTCTTGAAGTGTGTCATCGGTGATCAAATCGAGCATGCTCAGCAGCCTGTTAGTTGGACCCTCACCTCTAAACCTGACATTTTAAATTCTTCCTGTTTAAAGGAATAATTCACCCAAATATGAACATTTGCTCTCAGGCTATCCAAGATGTATACGAGTTTGTATCTTCATTGGAACAGATTTGGAGAAATTTAGCATTACACTTGCTCACCAGTAGATCCTCTGCAATGAATGGGTGCCACTATAAAGATAGCTGATAAAAACATCACAATAATCTACAAGTCAAGTAATCTACACGACTCCAGTCCATCAGTTAATATTTTGTGAAGCAAAAAGCTGTATATTTGTAAGATATAAATCCATCATTAAGGCATTTTAACTTTAAACCGTCACTTCTGGCCAAAATACCAGTCCCTAATCCATAAAATCCCTAATCCATGTAATAATGTTTCTCCAGTGAATAAGTCCATGCATTTTTGTCCTCTCACATCAAAATCCACAGACATACAGTCAAACCAAAAATGATTCAGACACCAGATATAATTTTAGATTTTTTTTTTACTAGTGGGTGCAGAAGTGAGGATAGCAAAATAAAGTAAACTGTGACATATTATACCCAACAATTCTTTATAAAGTGGACTACCAGTAAAACTGATAACAATTTAGGACCAAAAATTATTCAGACACTTTGACAAGTTATCAAGATGAATTTGTTCTGACACAGTTTAACTTTTGTGAAGCAAAAAGCTGTATATTTGTAAGATATAAATCCATCATTAAGGCATTTTAACTTTAAACCGTCACTTCTGGCCAAAATACCAGTCCCTAATCCATAAAATCCCTAATCCATGTAATAATGTTTCTCCAGTGAATAAGTCCATGCATTTTTGTCCTCTCACATCAAAATCCACAGACATACAGTCAAACCAAAAATGATTCAGACACCAGATATAATTTTAGATTTTTTTTTTACTAGTGGGTGCAGAAGTGAGGATAGCAAAATAAAGTAAACTGTGACATATTATACCCAACAATTCTTTATAAAGTGGACTACCAGTAAAACTGATAACAATTTAGGACCAAAAATTATTCAGACACTTTGACAAGTTATCAAGATGAATTTGTTCTGACACAGTTTAACTCTGAGTTCCTGTCATATTTCATTGCCATTTTCTAAAGCGAATAATCTGTGATAATGTGTGAAATGTTGAAGGTGTCTGAATAAATTAGGGTTTGACTATATCTGTTTAGAACTGTTTTGGACTGTTTTTGTTTGTAAATGGTGCTTGATCTGTGCACATTTCTCTCCTGATTCAGACGAGATGACTTTTTCACTGGAGAAAGCAAGATTATTGATTGAGGACTCCTAGTTTAGCCGGAAGCAATGGTTTGAACTTAAAAACATCTTAATGATGGATTTTTTATTATAATATGCAGCTTTTCGCTTCACAAGATGTTAATTGATGGACTGGGCCTCCTGTCAGACCTGGTGGGGCCGAACAAAGCAGCATCGTGGATGTCTGCAGCATCAAATATAGTTAGAATGATGGAGGAGAAATACCTGCACTCTCAAGATCTGCAGCTTTATTACTTTAGAAATGATTGCAACCGCTTGTCATGTTTCTTATAGAGCTCTGTCATTCACAAACAAGCCGAATCATGCAACGCTAATAGTCCAATTTGGTTGTTCAGTTATGTGCTATTTGCCTGAGGTTGGATGTGTTGTTTGTTGAAAAATTGAAAGTGGTGGATTTTATTCTGAGCAGATCTAAGAAAGGTCTAAATTTAGATTGGAGTCATTTTGAAAAGCCCAGATTTAACTAGGAATGCATGTAAACCTCATCCCTCACATAACAATGCGCAGTTGTTTTCATGTTTGGTTTGTATTAGGGAACAAAGGAAGTACATGGTGTTCTGTTGATCAAAACCAGTGACTCAACAACACCAGACTAGAGCTGGCAGTCTGTGCACATGATAACAATTTAGGACCAAAAATTATTCAGACACTTTGACAAGTTATCAAGATGAATTTGTTCTGACACAGTTTAACTCTGAGTTCCTGTCATATTTCATTGCCATTTTCTAAAGCGAATAATCTGTGATAATGTGTGAAATGTTGAAGGTGTCTGAATAAATTAGGGTTTGACTATATCTGTTTAGAACTGTTTTGGACTGTTTTTGTTTGTAAATGGTGCTTGATCTGTGCACATTTCTCTCCTGATTCAGACGAGATGACTTTTTCACTGGAGAAAGCAAGATTATTGATTGAGGACTCCTAGTTTAGCCGGAAGCAATGGTTTGAACTTAAAAACATCTTAATGATGGATTTTTTATTATAATATGCAGCTTTTCGCTTCACAAGATGTTAATTGATGGACTGGAGTTGTGTGGAATTTTTTTTTTTTTTGTATTATTGTGATGCTTTTATCAGCTATTTGAACTCGGCATTCTGCAGAGGATCATTGGTGAGCAAGTGATGCAATGCTAATTTTCTCCCAATTTGTTCTCATCTTGGATGGCCTAAATTTTCAGCAAATTTAAATTTTTGAGTGAACCATTGCTTTAATATTTGAAGTAGCTCATACTAAAATATAGAATTTTTTATGTAATGTCAATTTTTTCTTGATTTGATAGTTTAATCAGTATGTATGACAAAATGGAAGTTGAATTATTTACAGTGTACTCATATAGCCTTGCTTCATTTTAGATATTTAACTTGAAGAATTAAATAGCATTAACGTCATTGTTTTTCCTCTACACACATTAAGGTGCGGTTGCATTTACCATTGTTTGTCGAAATCCAGTCATATCAATAAGCATCCAAGTGACTGGGAATTTTCCCTGAGGGCAAAAGATTTACTTGCACAAAATTCACATTGTATTTAAGTCAAATTTTAGGCTGCTAAATTTGAAAGTGATTTCATTCTGAGTTGTGCTTCATACTGTACATCACTACATTATTGAAAATAGACAACAGCCATTTTTTGACCGTGAAATTGTCTGAAAAAGCAGTATATAACATCCACAACAACATCCCTGTGCTCGTCTCACCTTTTTAACGTCATTAAAATGCCGACCCCCTTGTGTAAGTATCAGAAAAAGCAAATACTGGCTAAATCCATTAGTCTAAGAAAGTGGAGGACAGGGTTATTTATTTAGTTAAGCTCAAAATGTCCTTTTGTTTTCCTTCGGGCCAGTACATAAACTCTTGCCCAGATATGGGCTGATTACAACTGAGTCTTTCAGCCACATATAGAGAGAAAGAGAGAGAACGTGTGCTGTGGGGTGTTTACAGAGGTAGTTGAGTGTAGGGGCTCACCTCAGGGGCTTTAGGACAAACGTTCATAGGCATACTCCCCGGTTTATTATGCTTTCCCATATGTTTATTAGACACGATTGGGCCTCACAAATGCACAACCCAGTTTGTCACATAGGCACACCTGATGTGCAACGAATATTAAAACGCACTCTTGCCATTCATTTGCTTTCAAAACATTGTTTTTACAAGATTCTTTATGCAGTTCGAATAATTAAGTGTTATTAGACCTATTACAACATGTGCCGCTTTTGTAGTTGATCAATAATATTGTGATGGCCTTGAGGGCCTATATATCTGTGGTATCCAAGCCAGTATTTCAGGGGGCTCACATCTGTTATCAATTGGACTTCTCTACTGCCCATCTGTGCGGAGGTTTGCCTAGGTAATCTCAGACTATTGGGATCCCAAGTCTGGATGGAACAGCACAACGTCCATTATAAACCCACCATTAGCATTGCAGTCGCGTAATTGTTGCAATGCCCACTACAAACGAGGAGAACAAAAGGGGGCCTGAAGCAGCCTCTGGCAGCAGAGACGATGGAAATCATTTCAAGTTTGGCGTCAAACACAACTCTCTGATATAAATGCCTCCTGTCAGACCTGGTGGGGCCGAACAAAGCAGCATCGTGGATGTCTGCAGCATCAAATATAGTTAGAATGATGGAGGAGAAATACCTGCACTCTCAAGATCTGCAGCTTTATTACTTTAGAAATGATTGCAACCGCTTGTCGTGTTTCTTATATAGCTCTGTCATTCACAAACAAGCCGAATCATGCAACGCTAATAGTCCAATTTGGTTGTTCAGTTATGTGCTATTTGCCTGAGGTTGGATGTGTTGTTTGTTGAAAAATTGAAAGTGGTGGATTTTATTCTGAGCAGATCTAAGAAAGGTCTAAATTTAGATTGGAGTCATTTTGAAAAGCCCAGATTTAACTAGGAATGCATGTAAACCTCATCCCTCACATAACAATGCGCAGTTGTTTTCATGTTTGGTTTGTATTAGGGAACAAAGGAAGTACATGGTGTTCTGTTAACCATTGAGAGTGACTCAACAACACCAGACTAGAGCTGGCAGTCTGTGCACATGAGGAGCAAATAAAGTGAACTCTGGCACTGCAAAACCTATACATAAACCTGTGCAAAGCTCTGAGTTTCTGAAGAAACCTGAAGAAAAAAGTTACAGATAGGTTTGGAGTGTAGGGGGTGCTGCTTACTGTTCGCTGAAGGTATGTTAAGTGATTATAGTCCAGAACAGTAAAAAAACATCAGATCAGCAGTTCAGTAAAGGCATTAATACCGAGTAACATTTTAGAGACAATATTACCGTAAATGTGTATTTTTGCTTCACCAATGAAAAATGTTCAAAGCAAAGTAAAAGCAGGAAGCCTTTGCACATACCGATGGCTGCTTTTAAAAGATTAGAAACATATACAAATCTTTAGTTTATGTTCATAACATGTATCAAACTAGCCAAATCACATGATTTCAGCAAACAATGCTTTGTTAAGTCATAGGCTGCATCCAAAACAGCATAATTCCCTAATATATAGTAGGTGAAAAACAGTATGTGAACCCAGTAGTATGTCTGAATTCACAGTATTCATAAAACAATAGGCAAAAAGTCCTGGATAAACTATTATTTCTGACAAGATTCTGAAGTGCGCATCTGATGGACACTCTACTATCCCATGAGTCCATGAAAGAGGATTTGTGAATAGCAGTGAAACTGTGCTCAACTGACACTGGTAGGTCGCATGACAAATGTACGTGTATATTACATTCGTAGTACACACATTCATACTATATTATAGAACATACTTTTTTCATGATTCAAAGTATGATTCAAAATTTGTTTCTCCCATCAATACTGTGACGTGTTTTCTGAAGGTATGTTGAATGATTAGTCAGTGTGAATCAGTGTTTTTGAACTAATCGGTTGAGTGAATGACTTATTTGCTGAATTTGGAACTGCATACTACTCTTACTAATACTTACTTTATAACAGACATAGTTAGAGGAGTATGTTAGTACACAGTTCCAAATTCAGCAATTGAGCCACTTGTTTTGCTCCTGAAAGAATTAGCATTTTTAAACTAATTGGTGAAATGAAAGATTCAATGACTCATAAAGACAGATGCTGTGTTCAAAATCACCTCATATAACCTCATTCACTATTCCCTACATTAGTACACTGAAATAGTACAGCTGATGAGTTAATGAAAACGAGTAAGCAAATTCGGACACTGAGTACGCAGGGCTTGACACTTTTGCATAGTTTGAGCTTGCTGTTTAATAATCAGTAGTAGCTCCAGTAGTAATGAAAATATTTATTTTGAACTCTGTCATTGAAACTAGCATGTATAAAAATCCAACTATTTAATAATCAATTTAAAAGAAATGGACCAGCGGTTTGGAAAATGGATGGATGCATGAATTTAGTTGGCACGACCCTCACAGTGCATTATGGGTATACTCTAGCCATTGAATATACATCGGTTGCCAGTGTTGGGGAAAGTTACTTTTAAAAGTAATGCATTACAAATGAATTAATGCACATTCACATTTAGTCTAGAACTACAGTAACATCAAGTTCACACAGCGCACACAACGCCTCTGTACTCCCGATTTCTCCCAACATGGTGACAGGAGAGCTGTCAGTCAATAAATGGGAAAACAAAGTAACTGGCATTACTTTTTTTGAAAAAGTAACTCAGATATTTTCTTGTAAATTAAAAAAGTAATGCGTTACTTTACTAGTTACTTGAAAAAAGTAATCTGATTACGTAACTCGCATTACTTGTAATGAGTTACCCCCAACACTGTCGGTTGCACACTTGTTATTGCAGTGGAATATGGGATTGAATGAGTGCACTCCATAATGTCCACTATGGTTTCGGACACAAACGGCTGTCCCCTCAAAAAGTGGCCTAATTAAGTGTATAGGGGGTGATGTTTGTTCCTAAATGAATCAGTGTTTTGAACGAATCGTTTGAATGAACAAATCAATAACTCAATAAAACACTTGCCGCCACCTACTGGTGGAATGATATAACCTGCAGAAAGTGTCACTGGAAAAAAAATCCCCAACACTAATGAAGTCTAGCTGATTAATGTATTTAATTTAATTAGGTATCTAAGGTTAAAGGCTTTAACCATAAAAATGTGCTTAAAATTATTATTTTTTGAGTCAAATAAGTGATACATCAAATTCATTAGCCTTATTTATGAGGTTCCATGTATAAAAAGACACATGCAGTGAAGAAAATCCCAGTCTTTTTGGCATTTTACAGTAAACTCCAGACTTAATGGCTTTTTTCATATATCGTTTTTCATAATTGTAGAGAAAGATATGTTTTTGCAAGGGAAGCCTGCAAATAGCCTCCCTGTGGTGAGTGTTGTCCGTGTAAACAGGCTGGTTGCTAGGGAGCGGAGCTGTCAGATGATACGTATTATTGTGGAGCTCCGGGCCCTTGGCACAGTGCAAGCGAGCCCAAGATCAGAGCGTGGATCTGGGCTGCTTCTCCACCTCGCTCCCTGAGATCTCTTAAAAAGCCATTAATGAACATCTGGTTGAGATTACTTCAATATTGCCATCAGCGAGAGAGCACTGGCAAACACAGCAACCCACTATGTGTGGCTGCACTTTTCCCATTTCTCCCCTTCACGCTGGGCTTAAAATAGTTTATGTGCTCTTCTGAGTATCATTTATGATAATGAGAATTAAGCAGCTGGTACAGACTATTGTCCCCCCGTGAACCCTGATCTAATATTGGCCTCATGGGGTCAACCTAAATGCACCAAGGCAATTTGTCACTAATGTTACATTTTCTGTAGCCTAAAATACATTACAGCAGAGGTGTTGCTGTTAGGTATTTGGTATGAGAGTGTTCATAATGTCTGTTGTTGTTTATAAGATATGTAGAAAGTCCTGCATCCTGTTTTGCACATTTCCATCAGCTTATACACAGAACAGGATGTGGTTTAAGCTGTTAAAGGCACTGTGAAATGGGACGCAGCTATTAATAAATGAGTCATTTATCCCAAACCGAGATTTCATAATATGGCATGTTTTTTAAAAACCATGCTTCAGAGGGCTGTAAATAGGTCCAAATGAAACACCGCTGCATTTCTGCACTAGCCACAGGTGTCCCGGACTGACATTAATTTGTACTCTTCATGTTCTGTTGATATATGATGACCGTGACTAAATGATGACACAAACCGGTTCACGAATAACTCAATATTTGTTCATTAAATGTCCCTTTAACCCTTTTGGGTACTGTCACAGAGTCAACAACATCCACAGCAACATGCAGCCCCTACAGTACACTCCGCCCACTCGTTCACAGTCAGAGTTCTGATCACCTGCAACTGTCACAACCAATCAGCACAGACTATATAAACCACTCACCTCAGTTCACTGTTGTCTGGTCTCGTCGTTCCTATACCTGAACACTATGACCAATTACCTGCATGGACTTACCTTTTTCTGTCCAATATTCATCTGCATCCAACCTCCGGATCCGGCTCGCCACTCAAGTTGATCCAAACCTGCAAAGATAAGACTGTTATTCACTGAAATACCTCAGCATTGCGCTGTTGAACAATCACTCACCTGCTATCCACGTGTATCTGTCAAAACCTGCAATAAACCTGTTGTTTGGATTACCTTGTTCCATTCTTCTGTTTTATGACAGGTACATTCACAAAATTTCTTTTTTTTTCTGGTCTGAATGAGTACCAAGCCATCAAACTAAAACTTACTTTTGTTGATTAAGCAGGAAGGGCCATTTCTGAGGTAATTTCTCTTCATAACCGAAGATCAATTAAAAGTCTTTGTTTTGTTTTGTTAGTGCAAATCATTACATTGCAAATCATTGTTTTGCGCACTGATTTGCATAAAAAAAGTAGCATATCTTCAGCAAGGGAGTAAAATGCATTGTGTATAGTTCAAATCAATTGATTGGTGTTTTTTAAGTAATTAATTTATTGTAATAAATGTGTAACCATCTAATGCTTTGTATACTATATTTTTGCCATTTGATTTGGTGTTTCGTGCACCATGAATACTGTACATAGCGTCATATTTTACACTCAAAAGTTTGGGAGAGGTACGATTTTTGAAAAATGTTTTTGAAGGAAGTCTCTTATGCTCACCAAGGCTGCATTTTATCAAAAAATACAGTAAAAACAGTAATATTGTGAAATATTTTTACAATTTAAAAGGACTGTTTTCTATTTTAATATATTATGTGTAAATTATGAATAAAATGTAATTTATTCCTTTTTTAATTATTTTTCGGCAAGTCATTTTTCCAGTCTTCAGTGTCACATGATCCGGATGTTGAAAACATCAGTTCTGCTTAATATTTTTGTGGAAACTATGATACATTTTTCAGGATTCTTTGATGAATATTAGTTTTAAAAATACAGCATTTATTTGAAACAGAAATACTTTGAAAGATTATAAATGTCTTTATTGTCACTTTTGATCAATTAAATGCTTAATTTAATTAAAAGGGTCATATGATGCTGCTACGGAAATGTTACGCCCCTCACCATACTGTGATGCCCTGTCCGGCCGGAGCGATGAGACAAAAACATTAAAACCCATTATAAACGAGGCATTTGTTGCATCCAGTGGGGGCATAATTATGGATTATAATGACTTATACTGTCTTTTTACGTGTTGCTTTGCATCGCGCTGCGTAAACATAAAACCATGTCTGCATTTGTGATCGGAGAAATTACAAACAAGTACTACTCTACACTGCTCAAAACTCGCGTTTGAATCGTCAGTGGCAAATCCTTTAAATGAAAACGTACTTACAGTCTGTAAGTCAGAACAGCCGGCATTGTAGTCTACTCTACCAGGATCAGGAAACAGTCCTCCATAAAAAATCGGTGAAAGCCGATCTGGCGATCCACAGCGCGAAGTTGATGTATTTCCTCAGCGACCAGCACGGATCAGCTCCAGGCATGACAAAGCGGATATCGTCCTCTTTTGGAAGGCCAACCAAAGTAGTTTCGCTTTCACAACGAAGCACACATTCGTGGTTCTACCATGAGAGAAACAGAAAAAAGGACAACAAAAGGACAACAAACACTTCTGGCTGTTTAGATTTTGCATGCATTGTGTGTCCCTTCAACCAAGCATGCAGCCAGTAAAGTCTACTGAGAAATGAAAAATGTCTTTATGGCTAAGCTTGAAAAGATGACAGATCTCAGCATCTCACACTAATCAAATCCTCCTGCAGTAGCCAGGGCTAGTGAAATATATGGAGCTGACCGCAAAGAGTAAGATAGTGAGAGTGTGTGCGAGACTTGCAGCGTGAAGCCCACTTGCCATGTGTTAAAGTGAGTTTAATAAGTGCAGCAGCAGCAGTTAGGAAGATTGAGTGATATATGTTCCATATGGAGCTGAACTCTCTGAGCCTGTCAACTGTGAACCAGTACAATACCAGCAGGCCACTTCAGGGGTGTCATAATGTTCACTCTAAACACACTCCCTATTAACTTCTACATCTATCATGGCTGGATCTCCCAACAAGATCGGGTGTGAATTTCTCTACACGTTAAATTAAAAGGGCATGTGCTAGTTTTACTGTCATGTTTTCAGTTTACTGTTGATCTGGTAGATAGTCACAGTTTAGTTCATTATTTAGAAATCTAATTTAATTGTAAAGCAGTTCAGATCAAACAGCTGTCCAGCTGTGCTAGTTTTATGTCTCTCATAGCACTCCCATCTGAAGCATCATGACAGTTCTTATACTCAGCTTTATGCAGTCTTGAGCATTGGAATATATATTGAAGATGACGGCTGTCTAGACTATGACGGAGACTGATGCATCATTCGGTACTCAGATGAACTGAATATGCTGAACTTCCTTATGCTGGTTTGTGGTGCGGTTTCTCTTGCTCTTATTGTGGCCTCTGAATTGCTGTTGTCTGGCTGAGGTCAAAATATTGCTGTCTCTACCATGAGGACCTTTTAAGAGGTAATATTGTACTTGCATGCATGCTTACTGCTTGAAGCTGAGGTGACAAATAAAACATTTAGGGGAAAAAAAATCAGAGTGCTGATATTTATTTAATTCATTTAAAAATGTTTACTTTAAAATAAAAATATGTAATTTGACAATTACATTAATTAAAAATTATTATTTAAATCTTTAATCAACTTCAACATACATTTTTAAGCATTGCTTCATGTCCTTTGACCATTTATTTGGTATACCCATGTGATATACACTACTGTTGAAAAAATCTTTAAGGTCAGTAAGATTTTTTTAATCAATGCATTTATTCATCAAGGATTTGAGCGAAAGTGACAATCAAGACATTTATAATGTTACAAAAGATTTCTATTTCAATTAAATGCTTTTCTTTTGAACTTTTATATTATTTGAACTATTAATTTAACATTTTAAAATGTATCCACAATTTCTGCAAAAATATTAAGCAGCACAACTGTTTTCAACATTCATAATAACAATAAATGTAAAAATCAGCATATTAGAATGATTTCTGAAGGATCATGTCACACTGAAGACTGGAGTAATGTCTGCTGAAAATTCAGCTTTGCCATCAAAAGAATAAATTGTAATTTTACAATATAACTGTATGCAGTCTTGGTGAGCACAAGAGACTTTTCAAAAACATTTTTCAAAGACACGGTATTGAACAGAATATTGTTGGTACAAGAGCATTTGACACTTAAAAGTACCCCAAATTCAAAACATCACATTACTCATCACATAACAGCTTACATGCCCAGTTTTTATCCTTGAAAATACAGAGAGACAATGTTATTTTTCTGTAACGGAGGCCTAATTCACTTTCAGAGAGAATGAGAACACTCCTTTGTTCTAACTTTTCCAAAGACACAATGGAAGTGCTTCTTTTTCTGAAGGAGTTCCTACAGAGCCATTTAAAAGGTTTCATATTTTCCACTCTGCGTGTGCAGGACATTTACAGTTGGCGTCAGAATATCAGTTGGTCTGAGGGGAGGCACTTTGAAGTGTTTGTGGTATCACCACATCTGCGGGCAAGATGTGCGCCCGACAGAGAGGGGGTGTTGAATATTGCCTGTCTTCTCCCATGTCATGTGACAATGAACAACATTCCTTAACTCTTTCTGGAGCAGACGCACGTTGTGAAACTCTTCGCATCTTCATTCCACATCAGCGCCAACATAAGTCTGCACATGGAACTATGATCAGTGGCCATGTTTTTTCTTCTGATTAATGATGGACTTGGCCAAGGCGCTTATAAAACTCAAGGGGAGCCTCCATGCTAAGCAGTCCTTCAGTTAATTGTTTTCAGAAGGAGCCGCCTCAGGGGGTTACAGTGAAATGTGTCCTACAAAGACTTACATTTCAACAGTTATTATAATATAAAAAGCAAAGAGACTTTATAAAATGACTGTAAACTGAAAAAAAAATTTGGAAATCAGAAACTGCTAATAAATTTAATAAACAATTACAAAGAAATGACACGCTGAATTAAACACACTGAAGTAGAAAAACTGAAAGGGTATTTTCAGGTAAAACGTACTTAAAAAAAACTTCCTGGCTTTTCACACTTGAAATTGTTTACCCTGGGTCAATCGAAACCCTCGGTAAACTGAATCCTGGGTTATCTTGCTTCACATTTCTCACTGCTTAGGGTTAACAATAATCCTGGGTGTTTTAAAAGGGATAGTTCACCTAAAAATGACATTTCTATCATCATGTACTCACCCTCAAGTAGTACCAAACCTATGAATTTCTTTAATCTGTTGAGCACAAAAGAAGATATTTTGAAGAATGTGGGCAACCAAAGAGTATGAAATACTATGGAAGTCAATGGCCACCATCAACTGTTTGGTTGCTGCAAAAGCAGTGCTAACTCTGTCCTGGAGCAGAGTTTTATAACCCAGGGTAAAAAAGTGGTACTAACTCTGCTTCTAAGTGTGAAACATACTTTTACCCGGGGCTAAAAGCAGAGTTTAGAGCAACAATGACCCAGGGTTAAGCGCAGTATGAAAAGCCCTTTTGTTTTATTTAAAATGTCAATAAATCAATTTTAGTGTACAGTGTATGAATGGTTTGTGTGGTGATGTAGTATGAGGGCTCCTGTGTTTGATCCCATTTTGTTCTGTTACCTTATGCATATTATTGGTGTCAGACGTGCATGGCGTGCTGCTCACCTACAGGTCATACAAGGCATGTGCATAAAACATGAGAGGGAAGCCAGAGGACTGAACGAGTGTCAAGTAGCTTTTGAGGTGGAATGACTTCTGAAGTGAGTGTAATGACCCTGAAGGTCACACAGTAGTTTGAAAAACGTTCCTTCAATGTTCTGGCCACAATTTTAACAAGTTCATATAATTAAGTTGCTCTTTTTATAATAAAAAATGGTTTCCATTTGGGATCAGTATCCCAATGTTTTTTCAATCTGTCAAACCAGTAAAATCTCTAAATATAGCTAAATACCTTATTGACGCAAATTGTCAACAGTAAAATCACACTGTTATGAAGTAGTGAAACAAACAAGCTGGCTCGTAAATGTAGGGCAGCACCAATCCAGTCAGCCCACTGGCACCACACACATCCCACAGTCTGACACATGAAAGTACCTTCAGCTCAGTTACAACAGAACCACAGGACAGCAACTTCATCAACAGTTCGGTCTGCAATAACCATAACAGTCACACCACAGTCATTTTCACATTTCATTGATAACAAATGCGCTGCCAGTAATATACCAAATGGTCCGCCTTTTTCATAAGCCCCTGAGCTCTTCTGCGTATTCTCAGACAGACAGCAGTGGAGCCATTTGTTACCATTATTAAAGTCATCTTTCACAGCTTTGCCTGTAAATCACGCTGAAATGTTTCAGATTAGTTGGATTACTGTTTTACTTTGCTGTTACTGCTGCAGTGCGTGCTAGACAGCTCTAATGTGTCAGAGGGTGGTTTGCAGGGTGGGCCGGGGAAACAAGCATCGTGTTTCGTGGTGGGACAAAAATGTGCTTTAGCAAATGACTGTGAGCAGAGCGGGCACTCGATGTGTTATTGGCATGATATACAGTGAATCCTCAAAACAGAAGCCAGTGAAATCATTAAAAGTTGAGCCCTGACTCTGATGCATCTGTAAATGAGAAAAGGTATTATATGAGTGCAACGTTACACCTGAAAATATCCCTAAAACACTGGCCATCTTTCAAGGGACATCGGCGTCTGATTCAATGTCTCTTGTCTTATGGGAAGACAAAAAATAAATGTTCTGAAATAAACATCTGGAAAAAAAAGGTACCACAGGAGTGCAACGTAAACCTGAAAATATCCCTTGACATTGTCTTATGGAAGCATTAGCATTTGCTCAGCTTACTGTAAAACTGTGCTATGTATCATTTTTTAACATTATGCAACAAACAAACAAAAATAAATAAATAAATAAATGAAAGTTTAGCTTTGACTGTGATATATCTAAAGAAAAAAAAAGTACCATGTGAGTGCAACTTTAAACCTATACATATGCTTTAAATGTTAGTCTGTTGTCTTATGGAAATATTAACATTTGTTCAACTTGCTGTAAAACTATATTTGTTTGATTATTTTAGCCAAATATGTTTATTTACTATTTATTTACCTTATCAAATGAATGAATGAATATTTTGCCCTGGCATCTGGGGGAAAAAAAGTATCCCATGAGTTAAGTATTTGACCTGAAATTATTCCTTAAAAAAAGCTAACATGTTTTCAAGGACTAGCATTGTATGTTTCAATGTTTGTTGTTTCATGAAGACATTAGTATCACTCAGTTACTTTATAAAAAGCTTATAGCCCTGACTGTGATTCAGCTAAAAAAAAAAAAAACATTAAACCTGGAAATATCCCTAAAAATGCTGGCCAGCCTTCAAGGGCTGACCTGTACATGGATCCAACTGGATGATTCATTATGAGAAATTAAAACATTTAATTATGGTAAACTGGTTTCGGGTAATGCTATGACTCACATGTGTGAGCCAGCGTAGATCATTATAGTATTGTATAACTGGTAAAGGTCACTAGACTGAATCCGTGGGAACTCATGAAGAGAGTATATCTGCTGTGCTGTGCCATAGTCTGCTGAGTTTAGTAACACCGCTATATATAGGCCACCCGATGCTGTTGACATTGTTTTCACTATTCCCAAACATTACGGATTCTCTCAGTCTTTTAAAGGGGTCATATGATGCTTTTTTAAAGATCATCAAATATTCCCACATAGTGACCTAGATATGTGGGGGCGTGTTAGAACGAGCCATTTTAGGGGGGTGTGGCAGAGTCTTAACTTTGATAAAGAATATCTCTTTGGTTTTGAGACTTTAGTCTTTGCAACTTCAGGGATCTTATCTATTCACGAACAGCTTGTAACACTCCAAAGAGAAAGGAAAACTTGAAATCGCATCATATGACCCCTTTAAAATGTAACACACTCAATTGGTGTTCACTGTTGAAATGAAGATCAGCATGAAAGTGAGAATGGCTGATGTTATGGTACAGCATAATTTAACATTGCTCATAAATATATTATAAACATATGGTGACTTTGATTTTGGAACATTGTCCAATAGTAAAATACAGCAACACTGTGTCAAACTCTAGCAGGGAGTTATTGTATTGTATCTAAGTATTTGCTTTTAACATTCACCTATGGGTTTTGGATTGGTTGCCAGACAAAACTAACCTGTCATCCTGTTTTGGAGAGTAAAACAGAGAAGAGCTGGAAAGATCAGCAGGATACGAGAATTCTGCAGCTGGACAGCTCTAAAATCAGCAATGCTATCAAACAGGAATCACATCTTACTGAATATAAATCCATCCATAATATAATCCAATACTCCCTACCATATAATATATTTTTAAATAAATGAATTACTACAGTAATATAATCAATGCCACAATCTATATGAATTCCTAATGAAGAAATATGTCTGTTGTCTTATGGAAACATTACCATTAGCTCGACTTATTGTAAAACTATGTTGGACAATGCTGTTTATTTACCATCTAATTATCTTATAAAAAAAACAGCTATAAATAAATATGTATTCCTAATGAAGAAATGCATGTTTGTTGACTTATGGAAAAGTTGGTTAACTTACTGTAAAACAATGTTAGACAAAGTTGTTTATTTACCACTTATTTACCTTTTCAAAAATGCATAAACAAACAAACAAATAAATATGAATTCCCTATATGAAGAAATGCTTGTCTGTTGTAATTAAGTTGTACGATTTTAAGATGAGTTGTAGCCTACGATAAAACATATAATTAACTTATTTAGAGGCAGCCTTTTTATTGCAACAATTAATCTGGAAACACTATACCATTATATTATTATTTATGAAAAAATACATTTTTAAAAGTGACACTGCTGTTGCAAACCTTGGACTTGCAGTATTCGGTCTACTCCCGTCCTCCAGATGGCGAGCGCGCTCAGCTCAGGCGTCTGTCCCTCGCCGACTCATCAGATGTGATAGCGGATCAGTGCGGTGCGGGTGAGAGATGCTTTGATTCGCATTCATGTCAACAGCCTGAAGAACAGCAAACCAAACCAAACCGACGTCTCGCGCTTTCACATGAACGGAATAAAATGCAGCCGGACGAATCGCAGTATTTGCAACGGTAAGTTTAACATTTAGCTTAAACGTACATCACAATATGACAGCGGTATGTTGAGTCGATTATTTCCATCTATTAAAGGAGAGGCACTGCATATATCATGTGTAGATTATAATCTGTGAGTTTACCCTCACCAGTTTTATTTTCGACGAATTATTTTATTATATTTTCTATTGTCGTAACGTAAATCTGGGTCAAATTCATCCGCTTCACTTGCAGATGGGCGTGGCCTACTGTAACCATCCCGTATGATACCAGTTAGTCTCGGCTCATCTAGACATTTGTGTCATATTTTTGGGCGGTTTCCTAATCATCTGCACCTATGATGAACGAAATGCTGTTTAGGTTTGGCAGCTCACTGTAGGGTTTGAGACACTGCCAGTGTTTAATGCAACTCACTGTCACATCCAATCTTGATCTCTCCTGTGTCTATTAGGAACTGTAGGACTGGTGATATAGATGTGCATCCAACAGAAAAGGCTCTAGTGGTGTACTATGAAGTGGAAGCATCCATTTTAAGAGAGACATGCAATGCCAGGCATGAGGAGAAGAAAGAGTGCCAGAAAATGTAAGCAGAGATAAGCTGTAAACCCGTATACAGTACAGGTGCATCTCAATAAATTAGAATGTCGTGAATACACGAGTTTCACAATTTGAGTTGAATTACTGAAATAAATGAACTTTTCCACGACATTCTAATTGATTGAGATGCACCTGTATGTTCACACATTTATATTCTCCATTGTTACATTTATTTATTGATTTTTTTTTTCTTCTCACATTTGTGTCTGTGTTTGTTGTTTAGCATCCGGCTGAGGAGTCTGAATGCCAGCACTGATATTTCCGCCCTGGCCAGGAAGGTGGTGGAAGAGTGTAAAGTCATTCATCCATCAAAGCTGGCGGAGGTGGAACATCTGCTGCTGTATTTACAGAACCGAAAGAAGCCCAGCAGTAAATGTAAGTACCTCTTTAAAACATATTTCCCAATGAAGAATTTTTTGGTGGACTTTTATATGAGCAACTCACAATCTTTTTGTTTTAGTAATGTTTATTTATCTATTTATTTTTATGTATCATATCACATTTAATGGTGACAGCGTTTGCTGTTTTATTGTTGTCTGTCCTTAGCGGAGAAGAAGGAAAAGAAACCATCGAAACCCAGAGAACTTCTGCCATTTGAAGGAATGGAAGTACGCACATTTTAAGTTACACATTTTATGTGTACTTAGAGCTGAGAAAGTGAATGTGTTAACACATGTGATTAATTAAACATGTTGAATTATGCTAATTTTTAATGTTTAACGCCTATATCTAATTTGACATGATAACGGATTAATTCTGTTGTGTCTGATTTTTACCAACTAATTCAAACCAGATTGAAACTGATCCACAGTTCAAGTGTCTTTTTCTTTCCAAATTATATATAAACCAAACCCAGATGGTACATTTAAATTTGCGGTCTTTGTTTGTTGTAATTTAATCATTATTGAAGCTCAACAAATGAAATCTCACCCCCCAGTAAAACAACTTCCTTGATAGAAATGTTAATAACAACGGAGGTCTGTGTGTTTACATAACAGTCCTACTACTTACTTTCTGGAATGTGTTAACTCTGATACACTACAACCCTCTACAATGCGAGTAAATCACTCGCATATGCGACTAAAACTTCACTCTGGGCAACTAAATGATGTCTAATATTAGCCAATTGCTAATAAATTCTCAGATTTTACTCGCCAGTGTGAGTTGGAGGCTAAGTATAAGTTTAGC
>NW_015557117.1:755277-755995 GCF_001515605.1 Sinocyclocheilus anshuiensis | reverse complement strand
ATCACTCGCATATGCGACTAAATCTTACTCTGGGCGACTAAATGATGTCTAATATTAGCCAATTGCTAATAAATTCTCAGATTTTACTCGCCAGTGTGTGAGTTGGAGGCTAAGTATAAGTTTAGCTCAGATATATTTTCACTCGCCGAACACTCTCTGACTGAGCACTTCAGAGTTTCTCTCTCCGCCAAGCGATCTGTGCTGTTTTTCAGTTCATCTGAATGGATGTGCAGCGCACCTGTATTTGAAGAAGGCGCACGACTCGCCGTCGCTTTGTCTCTCACACACACACAAGAGCGAGAGAGAGAGAATTGACGCGCTACATGTAAATGATATTCTTTGTTGTATTTCAAAATAACAGTGTTTCTTTGGAATTCTTCAGCGTTTAAAAACTGCTGGTTTCTCTGGTAGTGGGCGGAGCTAATGCGCAAACGGCAATCTCATTGGCTGGCGCTCACCTATTATCGTCCCTGTTTTGATTTCAGCAAGCACACAACGCACACAACCTCATTAATATTCATGAATCCAGCAGCTCATTAATCCTTAGTGCGTTTTATATTGTTCTTTTTAGTAGAATTCGCATCATTATTATCGTACCAGTATTTTTGTTAGTTTTTTCCCAATTTTTTTTCACAGAAACACTGAATGACCAAAAAAGCACCAGCACCAGTCCTAAGTTCAGTTAAAATGACTAATATGCATTCATACATGGTTATCA
>NW_015557117.1:702636-755078 GCF_001515605.1 Sinocyclocheilus anshuiensis | reverse complement strand
AGTCTGGCGAGTAAACAAAAAAATTTACTAGCCAATGGCGATTCAATTGCCAAGGTGTCCGTAGAGGGTTGCACTATAGCAAATCTCAACGGTTTGATTGTTATATTGTTGAAAAATGTAAACTATATTATCAGCCAGCGATATATTAGTAGTTGGTTTATATATAGTACATCAGCTATTCATTGCAAAATGTGAATATATGAAGAGTTTGGTTCCAAAACGCAATAAACGCCATTTTTTTTTTTAATTTGAGTTTCCGCCAAAATCAGTATTGTATCTGGTCGGTATTGAAAAGTTCATTTTTAATTTTATGCAAAATGCGATATCCGCCAAGTTATTCTGTCATGTTTTCTCCCTTTTTTTCCAAAACGCGACAAACGCCAGTCTCCCTTCTCTGCAGAATGCGATATATCTGCTCAACCAATCACAGCGCACCATTCCACTCATGCCAGACTGGGGAGAGAGGTGTTGTAATAATGTAAAATATGTGAAAAATACAACCTAGTATGAGAGCATGTTCTAGTACACCCCCAAAACAAAATCAAGACTTTGTAAAAGAGCATAATAGGACCCCTTTAATACACAGAGCTGTAGATCACTGCTATATCGCGTTCATAATCACAGATGAGTCACATTCGATTATGAACGCGATATTGCGTAGCTTGTCAGTGTGTTTTTATTAATGCCATTAATGTTTTTGTTAATACAGCGTATAGCACTAGTCAACTAAATGAATGTAACATGGCAAAGATGAATGCACTTTTGGAAGTTGAATGTAAGGGAAATGTCATTTTGGAATTTCTGTGGTCTAATGTGATATTGTTGTTCATGTATGTTCATGATGAAATGTTCTTTTATTGTTGTAATTAATTTATAGCATTAACAAGATGACCCGTTGAATTCATTTTGGGAGCAATGACTGATTGAATGTATTTTTAGTCCAGTGCCTGTATATAAGATTAGTATTGACCAAGTTCAGCGGCTGTCATATGTGGATCAACTTACTATGTTGTGTATTTTCTACAGTTTCAATATGAAAAATAACTTTTATATTGATTCAATGGATTTATTGCATTTTGGGGAAAAAAAAAAAAACATGTCATGGATTTATTGCATTTTGGGAAAAAAATAATCAAATTTTATAATAAATCTTTGAAAATGTAAATCTGGATTTGAATTTTTAATGTTATTATAACTTAAAGATGCTATGTGAAAGTTTGAAACAGAAAATAGTGGTTTTCATCTTGCCACTTTCTTGGTAAAGAAAACACATTTTTATTCAAATGAATCAAAATGGATTTATAGCGTTTTGGAACCAAACTCTTCATATTATCTCCCAGCTCTTTATATAAATGTGGATATTTACTTTAAGTATGTCCAGCTTTATCCACATGTATACAGTATACTCACATAGTATGTTATATATATATATAACAGTATATATTATATAGCATATCTCAACTGCTTGATTGCTTGAATCATTGAAAAATGTAAACTAGGCCTATATATTATCAGCCAGCTGTAATCTTCTAAATGCAGCTATAAGGCAGGAAGATATTATTAACATCAGGCATTTCTGTAAAGCTGCTTTGAAACAATGTGTATTGGGAAAAGTGATATAAAAATACGAGTTGACTTGAAATTTGGCAAACGTAAATATTTTAGTTGATTGGGAGCTTTGATTGACGTTAGTTTTATAAAAAGTTGATGCATTACCATGATACTATTTTTCCAGATTGATGAGGAGGCCAACATTAATAAAATCGATGATTACATTGAGCTGTTGTATGAGAGCATCCCTGAGAAGATTAGAGGCTCCACTCTGATCCTGCATCTGGCTCATATCCCTGATAACCTGGAGGAGCTCCTACATAATGGTACTAAAATTGCTCATTGTTCTTCTCAATTCACTGTCGATGGTGTTATTATTCTGCAATAGACTTACGTCATGAACATGAAAAGTCATGAACTGCCACATGACAACAGTGACTTCAGTGGTCCTGACTGCTCTTGCAGTGTATGTTTGATTTTGTCAAAGAAGTTGGCGGATTTTCCGGTTGTTTGTGGGTTTGTGATGAGTTTGATGTTTTTCAGAGATTGTTCTTGGAGCTCTGGCCCGGGTACTGGGAGAGGACTGGAAGCACAGTGTGGAGCTAGCAACTACTATCATCGACATCTTCTTCTGCTTCTCAAGGTACACAATTTTGGTACAGTTTATTTGGTCTTTTTGTCAACAGCCAATTTGTCAATTCATTTTTGTTGTGGTGCCTTAAAGGGCCTGAAATAGAATCAGGTAGACAGTGTTCGAGAAGGATTTTAGTGTGCTGACAGCATGCTGATCTTTAGTGTGCTGTCTGCACAGTGAACTCTCTCTGAGAAGTGGCGTCTCCAAATTCAACCCCTTTTAGCATCACCGCTGCGGCCATCGAAACACAGCTTCAAATAACAAATTCAGTGCTTCAAAATTACATTTCAAAACAATCACTTTCAATCAGACTTTAAATCGCCTACTGTGAGCAGTTTTTTTGTTATGATGTGAACATAATCTGTAAGTCTCTGTGGGGAGTCTGGGAACAAACAAAGACTTACAGAGACACTATTGACCACACAGTGGTTGAACTCTTAAATACATCTGTTGCACTCCATCCAGCTGTTTTTGAACACAAAAACACATTATGTGGCTTCCTTATGACTAGTAAACTAGCCATTCAGATAACTCATAACTAGTAGATTTTGAAAATATGTACATACTGTTCAAACGTTTGGGGCCAGTAAGATTCTTTTTTTTTTTTAAGAAATTAATACTGTTATTCATGATGCATTAAAATGGTCAAATGTGACAGTAAAGACTTCTACATTGTTACGAAATATTTGTATTTCAAATAAATGCTGTTCTTTTGAAAAAAGTATTGGTTTCTACAAAAATATAAAGCAGCACAACTGTTTTTTTATTTTTTATTAATAATTAGAAATTGTTCTTTAACACTAAATCTGGATATTTGAATGATTTCTGAAGAATCAAGTGACACTGAAGACTGGAGTAATATTTAATGAAAATTCAGCTTTGACATCACAGGAATAAATTACATTTTAAAACCATATTCAAATATAAAATGGGTATTTTAAATATTATTTCACAATATTACTGTTTTTACTGTATTTTTGATCAAATAAATGCAATCTTGGTGAGCATAAGAAACTTAATTTAAAAACATTGAATCTTGCTGACCCCGAACTTTTGAACGGTAGTGTAGAGGGAGAAGTACGCAGCATATTCTATTTTGGAGGATTAATATACTACCTCCATTTTAAATTTTTTTATAGAAGCAGATTGCATACCAGATATCATTCTGATATAGCTCTTGTATGAGGTTGAAAGCCTTAAGAAAACCGGGATACGCTCTCAAAACGTCTTTAGTAGCTGCAGATCAGGTTACTGCTTTCACTGAGATAGCTGTCAGCATTTATTTGAGCTATTAAAGTGTATGCTCTCATTTGATGGTTTTCCTTGGCTCTCATTTGCAGATGGCTAATGTGGAAATTTTTTTCACAAGCTAGAATGTCTTCGACGTTTGAAGGATGTATTTGAAATGTATGATGAGTTGTTTGGCCTGATCTTTCAGTTCTGTTTATGTACTAATCAGGACTAGAGTATGAAATTCATCTGGCACGTCTGTCTCGGTGTCTCTGCATACCAGCCATTGTCTAGTTCTCAGATTGCATCGCATACATCAGTGTCTGGCAGAAGATGCCAGGAGAGGTCGGGGGAGGACAGACCCTCACCTCTCATCTTCTTCCTGCAGTTTCTCACAGTTCCATGGACTCATTACGCACTATAAGATTGGCGCACTGTGCATGAACATCATCGAGCATGAGCTGAAGAAATATGACCTGTGGCAGGATGAGTTAGAGAAGAAGAGCAAGGCTTATATCCTTTTTGTCACTCTCTTTTCAATCAAAAAATTAATAGCACAAAATAAATGTGGTAAACGAACTAGATTATTCCTTAACATATCCACGTGACGAGGACCCCGAAAACCAGAGATTGCGGAAGGAGCATGAGAAAACCCTTAAGAAATACCAAAGCCTCCTGGTCAAACAGGAGCAGCTGCTGCGAGGTACAGGAAGTGAAATGTTTTATGTGGCACAGTGTAGTAGGAATCATCCATGAGGCCTTGTTTATGTGTTCCTCTTCCTCCCCATGGCTCTAGTTGCGTTCTACCTGCTGTTGAATCTGTCTGAGGACACCCGCATGGAGCTCAAGATGAGGAACAAGAACATTGTCTTGGTGAGCATAAGAAACTTAATTTAAAAACATTGAATCTTGCTGACCCCGAACTTTTGAACGGTAGTGTAGAGGGAGAAGTACGCAGCATATTCTATTTTGGAGGATTAATATACTACCTCCATTTTAAATTTTTTTATAGAAGCAGATTGCATACCAGATATCATTCTGATATAGCTCTTGTATGAGGTTGAAAGCCTTAAGAAAACCGGGATACGCTCTCAAAACGTCTTTAGTAGCTGCAGATCAGGTTACTGCTATTACTGAGATAGCTGTCAGCATTTATTTGAGCTATTAAAGTGTATGCTCTCATTTGATGGTTTTCCTTGGCTCTCATTTTCAGATGGCTAATGTGGAAATTTCTTTCCGCAAGCTAGAATGACTTTGACGTTTGAAGGATGTATTTGAAATGCATGATGAATTGTTTGGCCCGATCTTTCCGTTCTGTTTATTTACTAATCAGGACTAGAGTATGAAATTCATCTGGCACGTCTGTCTCGGTGTCTCTGCATACCAGCCATTGTCTAGTTCTCAGATTGCATCGCATACATCAGTGTCTGGCAGAAGATGCCAGGAGAGGTCGGGGGAGGACAGACCCTCACCTCTCATCTTCTTCCTGCAGTTTCTCACAGTTCCATGGACTCATTACGCACTATAAGATTGGCGCACTGTGCATGAACATCATCGAGCATGAGCTGAAGAAATATGACCTGTGGCAGGATGAGTTAGAGAAGAAGAGCAAGGCTTATATCCTTTTTGTCACTCTCTTTTCAATCAAAAAATTAATAGCACAAAATAAATGTGGTAAACGAACTAGATTATTCCTTAACATATCCACGTGACGAGGACCCCGAAAACCAGAGATTGCGGAAGGAGCATGAGAAAACCCTTAAGAAATACCAAAGCCTCCTGGTCAAACAGGAGCAGCTGCTGCGAGGTACAGGAAGTGAAATGTTTTATGTGGCACAGTGTAGTAGGAATCATCCATGAGGCCTTGTTTATGTGTTCCTCTTCCTCCCCATGGCTCTAGTTGCGTTCTACCTGCTGTTGAATCTGTCTGAGGACACCCGCATGGAGCTCAAGATGAGGAACAAGAACATTGTGCACCTGCTGGTCAAGTCTCTAGAGAGGGACAATGAGGAGCTGCTGGTGCTGGTGGTCTCCTTCCTCAAAAAGCTCAGCATCTTCTTGGAGAACAAGAATGACATGGTGAGATCTTCTTGGTGTCAAACACATCAGAAGCTTTGAAATACAATTTCATGAGTTATAAAATCATTAAACGCTGCTGGTCAAAAGTTTGGAATAGTTAAGTGTTTTGAATGTTTTAAAGGAAGTTTTATGAATTTTGAATGTTTTATGGATTATCTCATGCTCTTTCCTTCTTTTTGAATGTTTTATGCTTACCAAACCTGCATTTATTTGATGAAAAATACATTAAAAACAGTATTGGTAATATTGTGAAATATTATAACAATCTAAAAGAACGTATAACTGTATTCTATTTGAATCTGTTTTAAAATGTAACCTATTCCTGTGATGGGGAGGGGAATTTTCAGCATCATTACTCCGGTCTTCAGTGTCACATGATCCTTCAGAAATCATTTTATATTCTGATTTGGTGCTCAAGAACATTTGTTATTGTTACCATTATGTTAAACTTTTTGCTGCTTTGTATTTTTGTGGAAACTGATTCACTGCCATTCAAAAGTTTGTGATAAGTATGATTAAAAAATGTATATATATTATTAATTCATCAAAAGAGACAGTAAAGACATTTGTAATGTTATAAAAAGATTTCAAATTCTGTTCTTTCGAACTTTCTATTCATCAAAAAAATCCTGAAAAAGTTTCCACAAAAATGTTAAGCAGCAAAAGATATTTTCAACAACAATAATAATCAGAACCATTATTTTTAATTGAGCACCGATAATTATAATATTAATTATTAATATGTAATATTTGAAAATCAGCATATCATAATTTTTGAGGGATCATGTGACACTGAAGACTGGAGTAATGATGCTGAAAATTCAGCTTTGCCACCACAGGAATAAATTACATTTAAAATATATTAAAATAGACAACAGTTCTTTTAAATTGTAATAATATGTCACAATATTACTGTTTTTACTATATGTTTTAATCAAATAAATGCAGCCTTGGTGAGCAGAAGAGACATAAAAAAATTAATCAATATATAAAAAATTATTTATAAAAAAAAAAACATAAAAAAAAATCTAAATTATTCCAAACTTTTGACCGGTACATGTAGATATAATATAAATATGATGCATTTTATTTAAGCATAAAGCTGCACCTTTAAGGTGTCCTAGAGAATGATGGGGTCATTTATATCAGGAAGTTTCTGTCATTGCTGAACTGCGATTCGTCCTGGTTGTCCTACACTGCTCCACTGTCACTGCACCTGGAATCAATCTACTCTGGCTATGAATGTGCATTTATCAAGACAGAAGTTGTTTTTTTCCCTGTATCCCTTAACCAAATCCTTGTTGTAGATACTGTAAAAGAAATAGGCTTTGGCTTTGAAAATCTTTCATCATGTTGTACATAAAAACACCTGTTGGACAAAAAAAAAAACTGGCTATTGTAGGAGCAGCTGAGAATAGAAGATGATTCTGTTTGTTTCTTCAGACTAAGCCGTTAAAAGATTAAGTAATTTTATATAGTTGTTTCTTTCGACATCTAATTTAAAAGGTATTTTGTGTATTTCACTTGTGCCTTTGTAACAGGCTGAAATGGACACTGTGAAGAGCTGATGAAGAGCTGATGAACGTCACTCTGCGACTCCTCCACAACCTCTCCTTTGACACGGGCCTGCGTACCAAAATGGTGCGTGTGGGTTTGCTACCCAAACTCACTGATCTGCTGGGTAACTCTCTTTCTAACCATCATATCAATGAGACTGGACTATCCTTCCACTGTGATTGAATTGCACTGTGGTTTACAGCAGGGTTTATTTACCGTTTTCAAACTTTTTGATGCCAAGCAAGGATTTTTCACAACAGTAGTTTTACAAGGGAGATTGCCTAAAACCCTCAGTTCGAGATTCTGTAGAAATAGTGATAATTATATCTGTACATATCCTACCATTCAGACGTAAGATTTTTTTCATGTATTTCTTGTTTTATTCTCACCAAGACTGCATTATATAAAAAAATGCAGTAAAACAGTAATATTGTGAAATATTATTACAATTTAAAATAAGGGTTTTCTATTTTAATATATTTTAAAATGTAATTTATTCCTGTGATGGCAAAACTGAATTTTCAGCAGCCATTACTTCAGTTTTTAGAAATTATTGTAATATGCTGATTTGGTGCTCAAGAAACATTTTTCATGATTACCAATGTTAAAAACAGCTGTGCTGCTTAATATTTTTGTGGAAACCATAATATATCTATATATATTTAGAATTCTTTGATGAATAGAACGATAAAAATAAAAAAAATAATTTATTTAAAATAGAAAAATCTTTTGCAACATTATAAATGTATTTACTATCTAATGAATAAAAAGTATTCCTTTATTAAAAAACAAAACAAAACAAAAACTTGCCAACCCCAAGCATTAATATATAAATTATTATTATTATTATTTGTTTTTTATTTCTTACTGTTTAAAAACTACGGCTATAAATTCAGTGTTATTCACATAACTAATATTAATCACATAAAATTCCAACAACTTTTTAAAAGTTGAAAAATGAAATGGTAATAGTGTCAAATTTGTTGAAAAATGATAAATAATGTTAAAAACATTTACTTTATTTCTTAAGGTAACTTTAACAACCCTAAAAATACATTTTGCTAAATCTTTTTTTTCTCTTTAATTTTTTTGTGCACTCTCTACCACCTTCTTAATAGGTGTCCCTGGACCTGTTTGAAAACGTCTAATTTAGAAAAGCTTGTAGACCAACTCTTTGCACATCTAATCCAAGCCCAGAAATGTTACTTTCTTAAAGCAGTAGATTAAAAATGAACTGGATAATATAATTTTCCTCTTTTCCATTTGAAATAAACCTTTTTGGCCCAGCACGCAATGAGCGAAAACTCGCATGAGTGAGGTTAATGGAAAAATGACATTTGTAAGGTTTCAAATTAAAGTTATCTTTAGATGTGTATTATACACTCTTATCTTCAAACTAGAAAGATACTATTTAAGGTTGCATCCAAGGATTTGCGTTGGAAAATCAGTAATGTTGAAATGTTTGAAACCACCATATGATCTACATCTGAATAGTTGTCTTTACAAGCAGTAGAATATACAGTTACACTGAAACCGAGAACCTGCTTTGGCAGAAGCTGGTGCAGATGATGGAGGTTTGGCTTAAATTGCGGCCATTTCTATCAGATACCCTGACTCAAGTGAAGCCGAACACATTTACCCAGTGATTATGAGTTCAGCTAGTCATGTCAGAGGAGAATAATTCCTCTTTGTGTCTGTTTTCATTTTCAGTCGTTCACAACAATCCAACAGCACTTTTCATGCATCTCTGTCAGGCATCCACCACAATATTTCTAGTAATTTGATGCATCATATGACATGCATCTCTGTTCCTGACCAGCTCGAATTACTCCTCCACATCGAAATGAAGTAGAAGCTGCTTTGTAAATCCTTCTCGTGATTACATCTAAGGGCTTAATTGTGCGTTTTTTCAATGTGTTAGGCATTTACGCTTCAACAGTTAGGGCTGAGTTTAAGAGAATGCCTGGCTGCTGTCGTAAAGTCCGTCTCCGCTTACTCTCGCTGAGGTGAGGCAGCGACGCGGGTCAACGCAGTCTGCGGCCGCTAACGAGAAGCACATGTTCCGCCACCGAAGGCCTGCCCAGGACGGCCCTCGCTTATTAATGCCACTATATGCCTCCTCCTGTGTTCCCAATTAAATAAACTAAGCAAACCTCTTCTTTACCTACTCCGCTTTCTCTCACTCTCTCTTCCTTTTTTTAATCCTGATATCCCCAGCGGTCACATCTGCTTCTAATCGCCAATGTGATAATGTGTTCTAGGGTGTCTCGGGTCCCGACTGCCACGGTCGGACTCATAATGACTGATTATGCCATTGCTCTATCTGAGTGTTTCCTATCTCACAGGGGAGGATCAGCATTAGGGAAGAAGAGGAGGAGGGCGAAAAGTGTTATTAATGAGCGTGTTTGTAGGGAGAAGCGTGAGTGTGTGTGGTGCGTGTGTATCTGCAGTCTCTCTCTCCCTTGTGGACTGAGTTTGGATTGTAATCACATACCCCACATGCTCTTATCTATAATCTCCATGATAAATGACTCGCTCTCAGCACGAGCCAGTATAAATACATTACCTAACTGACCGCGACTGATCAATTTAGATAGCGCTTGAAAAGTTTACATGCGTTGTGAATCTCCCTTAAGATTTTTTTTCTCATCTTTTCTGTAGGTGATGACACACACAAGCACGTAGCGATGCGTGTCCTCTAACATATCAGCGTGGACGACAAATCTAAATCCATGTTCGCGTATACAGACTGCATTCCTCAGGTCAGCGTCTTCACTCTATTCACTTTTGATTGAGATTGGGGCTTTTGATAATTGATTAATGTAGAGGTTATGATATAAAGAAACATAAAACATTTTAAATGACCAAAGAAATGATATTAAATAATATTAAAGGGATAGTTCATACAAAAATGAAAATTCTGTCAACTTACCCATACCCTCATGTCATTACAAAACATTTCTTTCTTCTTTGAAACATAAACACAGTAAAAGAAGATATTTCGAAGAATTCTAGTAATTAAACACATTCGGTTTCCATCAACTTCCATTGGATCAATACAAATTTCAATGGAAGTCAAAGGAAACTGAAATTATTTGGTTACCAATATTCTTCAAAAAATATTATTTTATGTTCCACAGAAGAAAGAAAGTCATACAGGTTTGGAACAAAATGAGGGTGAGTAAATGATGACTTTACTTTGGGGTGAACTACCACTTTAAAAGAAAGCAAACCAAAATTAAAGGGGTCATATGATGTTGCTAAAAAGAACATTATTTTGTGTATTTGGTGTAATGAAATGTGTTTATGCGGTTTAAGGTTAAAAAAACACATTATTTTCCACATACTGTACATTATTCTTTCTCCTCTATGCCCCGCCTTTCTGAAACGCTTCGATTTTTACAAAGCTCATGTCTCTTAACTTTTATAAAGAATATCTCTTTGGATTTGAGACTTTAGTCTTTGCAACTTTACAGATCTTCTTTATGCACCAAGAGCTTGTAACACTTCAAAGAGAAAGGAACAGTTTAAATCGCATCATATGACCCCTTTAATTGTTAACGGGAATAGAAAGAATTTTCTGCCAGGACGCACATCATTCCCTTCTCTTATCATAGTGACACGTTACTGTAATCAGATGACGTTTTTCAGTAATGAAGTAATGTAAAGAGGCGTTTGCACCAGAGGAACATTTTCATGTTTGGAAATGGCATACCTGCTTTTTGGCGTGTTCAGACTGCTGGGACTGGATACAATTTTATTCATAGGAATGCCTTTTGAGGGGACTAAATTAGCTCCTACTTCTGAGTAGAGTCAAACCCAGCACAATAGGAACTACCAGTGATGTAAGTGTATTTTGAGTGGCCGAACATATGCCATATGAAACACCAGCACCTGCCATTTTTAAAAAGACGTGTAAACACAGTTTACATAGACTTACTCCACGAACATGGAAAACAGTGATAGATGCACTGAACCCAGATACTTCTGTTTCCTCCATCATGATTAAATGACATCGCTGTCGCCTGGCTTACGTCACTTCAGGGTTCCTAACTGATAATGAAATTGTTGTTGTTTTTTTTATCATCAAGTGAATTATTAGTTATTAATGTAGATTATAAAAGCTGTTTATGTGGGTTAGGGTTAGGGTCAGGTAGGCCAAAATGCGTTCTGTGGTGATACTGATTAAACTTTTAAGAAATTTGTACGTCTTTTTTGTATGTTTAGAATTAAAAATTTGTATAATTCTTATTGCAGCATTACAGTATACACTTCTGATTACTAATTTTAAATATAGTAAGTAAAGCAGTATGTACTTATCCTGTATTCTGTGCATACAGCTTACTATATATATATTGTACTGCACAAGTACTAAAAGGTATTTTGTACTATGCTATTTCGAACATGTTTTTGCTGCTGTGGTGTGCCAGGTATGCACTGTATCATGTGTGCACCTCACCTTATGCTGTAAAGTGGGCTAATTGCAGCACTGTCTTTCTCTCACATGGCGTTAATGAGATAACAGAGCTAATTTAATGGGAGGGGGGCCTCTGTGGGGTCACCAGCAATTGCATGGGTACAATTTCTCTGAAACAACTTCTGCCCGAGCGTTGTCATCTTTAAAATGCTTGTCTTCTCTAATTGGGTGAAAATGTCTACCAGATGCTTGTTAAAAAAAAAAGTTAAATTCCTCAACCTAATCGTTCTGCCAATCCGCCTGGAGACAGTCAGGGCATGATGTCAGAATAGCTGTGGGACTCCTTTGGGAGGTATGCAATGCCTTTCTTTCTTTCTTTCTTTCTTTCTTTCTTTCTTTCTTTTAATACTCATTTGTTTATTTGTTCTTTCATTTTTTTTATGCATTCTTTTTTGTTTGTTTATTCATTCTTTCATTTGTTTCTTTCTTTAATACATTTGTTCTTTCTTTATTTCTTTTATTTGTTCGGTCTTTCAGTTGTTCATGCTTTTGTTCTTTTTCTTTGGTTCTTTCATTCTTGCGTTTGTTTATTCTTTCTTTCTTTCTTTCTTTTTTCTTTTCTTGTTTTCTTTCCTTTGTTATTTTGTTCATTCTTTTGTTTTTGGGTTCTTGCGTTTGTTTATTCGTTATTTCTTAGAGTTGTTTATTCATTTGTTCATTCTTTAATTCGTTCTTGTGTTTTTTTTTGTCCTTTATTTTTCTTTCTTATTTTGAAGACTCCCCTGACTCTTCACTAGTAGCTTCATCCGTGTGTCCATTTGTGTCTGTGGATCTGGGGTCCCTCAGGTCTGTGCTGGCAGTTAAACTGGACCCTCTTCTGTAAGGGAGGATTTAGATCAAACAGCCTCGCTGCTCTGGGTTCTGAACTGGCGAGAAGAGGCCCGGCATTGGACCCATTCCTCTTCCACAAAGGGGTCTCGCTATAATTACTCAAAGCTGTGAGGTGTGTGTGTGTGAGGAAATGCTTGCAGGGCTTATGGAGCTATGAAACCATGGAGAGCTCAGAGACAGAGGTGGGAGGGAGGGGATGACTCAGGGGTACGAGGCAGGGCCTCCCATTAACTCTGTCATTGAACATGGCGAAGAGAGAATCGACACCGAGCTCATTTCCTTCTGCATCAACCTGGCTGCTAATAAGACTAACGCTCAGATTATCTGTGAGGATAAGAGCTGGAATGTAATTTCTCCTGGAATAACATGCAGTGCTGAGCAACACTGTCAAAACATCTGTGTTTACATGTCATAAAGCATACTGTCACACATCAGCAACAGCTGTTGCTCTTCTGTAATAAATAATACATGAAATCTGCTCAAACTTATGATCAATCTCTGGCTGAACATGGTTATTTGTGTATTTGCTCTGCAGGTAATGGATTGAAGATGCTGATGAAAAGAGCACTCAAACTGAAGGACCCGCTGCTGATGAAAATGATCAGGAACATCTCACAGCACGATGGACCTCTGAAACAGCTCTTCATTGTAAATACAATATTCTGCCATTCTATTAAGAGTCACAAGTTACACATTATAAAAATTTAAAACATCAAAGAATAATTTAGCATTGTTGTATTGACTTTCACTTTTAAGCTAAAAACAATACATAGTGTGAGCGGTAAATTATAATAATTAAAAATTATTACAGATTAAATTTTAAAAACGTTATTATTATTGTCTTATTATTCTTTTATATATTTGATAGCCCAAATATTTTTTTATTTGTAATTTCATGAAGCAAAATTGAAATCTTAAAGTGGTCCTATTATGCTCTTTTACAAAGTCTTGATTTTGTTTTGGGGGTGTACTAGAACAGGCTCTCATACTAGGTTGTTCGAAAAACACATTATTTTTCACATATTTTACATTATTACAACACCTCTCTCCCCAGTCTGGCATGAACGGCTCTAATAGTTCCTGTATCAAATGAAGGCCCGCCTTCTGAAATAAGAAATGTTCTATGATTGGTCAGCTGGGCAAGTGTGTGTTGTGATTGGCACCACTCGGCACCTGGTCGGGAAATGTCACGCCCCTTATCATAGCCGCCTGCGAGCTTCAGTGTAAATATTGCATCAATATCAAATCAATTTGAGCGCGATTTAAACCCGGATGATTGTAACCACTCTAAGTTCTCCTTTTGAATTGGACTTTGAGCTTTGTAACTTTGCAGATCTTTTTTATGCTCAAACCGCAACATTAAAGACTAACTAAAGTTGAAAAAGTGAAAAAGCATAATAGGACCCCTTTAAGTATCTTACAGGTTGGGAATTACTGTGCTAAACGAACACCTAAAGATATTTTGTCATTTACCCTTCAGGACTATGTGGGTTATCTGGCTGCTCAGATCAAACAGGAGGGCGATGAAGAGTTTGTTATTGAGTGCTTGGGTACAATGGCAAACCTCACCATACCTGACCTGGACTGGGAGCTCCTGCTGAAAGAGTACAACCTGGTGCCCTACCTCAAAGACCACCTCAAACCCGGTAAAGCTAACCTGTACCTGTTTGTCTAGGTGTTTCAGGGTATATTTGTAATGTAAAGCTAATATACAGCCTGCTACATACAGTACAATGCTACACTGTATGAGTAGTAGGCTTGCCGTGATAGACGGTGCTGACGGTGATACCGTTGTTAAGCCACAACACCGGTTACGTCATTTGCCCACCACGGATGTTTTTGTCTTGTCGCTCCGGCCAGGACACGGCATCACAGTATGGTAAGGGACGTAACATTTCCGTCACACGCTTGAGGTATTCGGCCAATTACAACGCACTGGATAGCTGGCCAATCAGAGCACACCTCGCTTTTCAGACCGATGAGCTTTGTAAGAATCGACACGTTTCAGAAAGGCGGGGCATAGAGGAGAAACAATGTACAGTATGTGGAAAATAATGTGGTTTTTTTAACTTTAAACCGCATAAACACATTTCATTACACCAAATACACAAAATAATGTTCTTTTTTAGCAACATCATATGACCCCTTTAAATATTCGTTTCTTATTTAATTGGTTCCACAGGGTTTGCTGATTTTTACTTTATTTAAACTTTGTGTAATTTATTTATTTTATTTGACATCAAGGTGTATGCCGTGCCTCCAAGCTTTCTTATTCGTTTTGCTAATAAACTTTTTACGTTTCTTATTTATTTGGTTATATATTATACATGTTTACTTATTTCCAGTTTTGTATAGGCTACCTATTTAAACTTTATGTAAGTTATTTGTTATTTTATATTAGGCATAGCTTGCCCTATAGTGTGGTGTATTTTTATTCATTTTGTTAATAAAAGTTTTATGTTTTATATATAGGCTAAAGTGAGTTTGACGTTCTATTTTGTTGTTGCATTCAAGCAATTGACGCCAAATTGCCGCTAATTCGAGCTATTTAAAAGCGAAGGAAAGCGAGGAAAAGAGGGAAAATTCAAACGAACTAAAAACGAACAATTGCTTTACGCCGAATTGCCGCTATTTAAAAGTGAAAGTAAAATGCTCACGCCGCTTTTGCAAGCTATTTAAAAGCGAAGGAAAACGAGGAAAAGAGGGAACGCCCCTGCCCCCACGGTGATACCGGCATTATCGGTGTTGTCACACGTCGATTAACCGGTGGGAAAATTTCCTCACCGTCAGTTGTTGACACATAATGTGCCTTTTTTATTGACATCAGGATGTTAGATCACAGACTTTACAAGTTTTTCGTAATTTTTCATCACCTTTTGCCTGTTCATTAAAAGGTCCTGTGTGTGACACAATTTTTTAAAGAAATACAAATAGTCTGTGTAGTCTCCTAACTACTATGAACTCACAAAACTGTATGTCAAATTTTTCAGAATGCTGTTTAAAAGTTTTAGATGGAGTATTTCAAATGACCAATTTCAAATTTCCATAATTATCTAATATCAAGTATTCATAAACTTTAAACTACATCCTATATTGTTAAGGTTGTTTGTGAAACAATATCCAGTATGAAACCTTAACATATTAATCTGCAGTGTAGTACAATGTGCTACATCACATTACCTCACATTTATGAGAGATGTCCATTTTTAATTCCAAAATAAATATTGCCAATTTGTTTCTCTTGTAATCCAATTTTGGGTAAAAACAGCCCAACTTTTGACATCAACCTCATTTATTTGTTACAATTAAATGAAACAAATTAACAAACACATTTTTCCAAAGGTAGTAAGTCATGGCATTTCTTATTGGAGTAGTATGAAAAACCATTTTGCATTATGCTAAACCAGATTTGACCTTTGACCTCTGTGTTTCAGGCTCAGCAGAGGATGACCTGATCCTGGAGGTGGTGATCATGATCGGTACGGTGTCAATGGACGACTCCTGTGCCGTCATGCTGGCTAAATCTGGCATCATTCCTGCTCTTATTGAGCTGCTGAATGGTAAGCGCGCTGCCAACATTTACACACATTCATTAGCATTGAGCCAGAGGATAAGTGCTTAAAGAAACAAACGCATCTCCAAACCCTCTCAACATAAAATCTTTTTCATTATCGCTAGCCATAAAAATAAATCAGATCAGTGCTGTTTTGATTTCTACTTTTGTTTGGCTGAATCACAACAGCTGCCCCCCTGCTTTGCGTGTCTGTAGCCACTCAAGTACCAGATTTCAATTTGGCATGCTTTGTCTTCCCTAATGTGATCTGATGAAATGAGTTTATTTAGACTAAACTAATATTAAATTAGAATAAATAAACAGCCCATGGCTGCGTGGGACACAGAGGGCTGGTTCTCGCTTTATGCATTATGTGCTGGGAAGTGACAGTGTTTTCAGGAACAGGAAAGCACCAGGTTCATGGCATGCATCAGATTTGCTGGTTCTGCTCAATGTGAGCCCTCATTTCAATAAATGCCTGATGGCGGGGCTCTTCCTTACCATGAAAAGAATACATGTTTAAGGGGCCAAGGAGGTGGAGGGCCAAGAGAGCAACCGTCCCAACATATACAGCTCCTCTCAGAGAGAAAAAGAAAAGAAACTTGTTTCTTTTGAATTGGCCACTTTTTTCCCACTCCAGACACAATTACATGAAATTCAACATCTGAAATGTTTTTGCACTACATATAATATTTTATAACTTTGATCACAACAATGCAGTAACAAATCTGACATTTGTTTTCTCCGCGATAAGCATTATGTGCCAACGCCGCATTGACAGATGCTTGGGTATTGTTTTATTTATACATAACGTTTCAGCACTTGTGTTCGTATACTCATTCATTGGCTCTTTCTCATCTGAAGAGGTGCTGACATGTTCTCTTTGATGTTATTTGTAGCTTGTGCAAAGCTTGTACAGCTCCTTGCGGTAGCGGTATTCAGTTTCTGGTCCCATGGAGCAGCTAGCCTCTTTGCTATCATTCTTCTGGAGGAATTTCGATCCCAGGGGACGAGAGCATTCTGAGCCAGATCAAAATTGAAATAAAGGCTTTTATTAAAGTTAGGAGGGGGCAGCTACAACCGCACAGTTCTCCATAGGAGCTTTCTGTATCATTTCAGAGGAAAAGTTGATACTCTCCCCAAATGGCGGCTTCTCACGAGAGCCTTCATACGTAAACATGATCCACCGGAGGAGGTTTTGAACGTCAGCTCACATGAACAGGCTCCATCGGATAGGAAATGCCTGCGCAGCTGCACTGGAGTGTTCGTGTTTGTTGGTTTGCCGTATCGCTTTACAGCTTAATGCTGACGTGCAGATATTCTCGTGATAAGGAAACGATTGTGCCTTCATATAATAATATGTCTGTGAGGAAACATTATTGATCCAATCCTTCATACGAAGCAAAATGCTTTATTTCGTGAGGTCAAAGTAATGTTCTTCATCTGTTTGTGTTGCTGTTATCAGCCCAACAGGAAGACGATGAATTTGTGTGTCAGATCATCTACGTTTTCTACCAGATGGTCTTCCACCAGGCCACCAGAGATGTCATCATTAAGGACACTCGTATCCTTGTTATGATAAATAGATTTTCCGTGTATAGGCATGTTTATCTGTGCAGATGTTTTGTAAATGGTCCTGTGTTCACTGCTGCGTTGATACTGTTGGGCTCTTCAGTCTTAATTTGTTCTTACATTTAGCTGCGGTATTGATTATTTTCACGTCTAGACAGAAGGAGAAAAAAACCCTGAGTTTGACTGCACTGTAAAAAGTGGCAGGATATAATTGTTACCCTACGGATCTATTTATACTTGATCTGATCCAAAAAATGGACTAATGTAGTCCGACCTAATGTAGTTCGATTGATTCATATTAAATGCTATTTTTGATGTTACACCACAAAGCACTTTTTAAAGGTTTCATGACAAGACATTTTACAGTACAATACTCTAATGCCTCTGGGGTAGACCTACATCCAGACCAATATCAGACTGTCTAAGACCAGACCAGTGGGACTCAAATGCAGACAATGCCATTTTTATGTGGTTTTACGAAGTCTAAAGACCAAGACCACAAAATTGAAGACTTCAGCTCCAATACAAGATATTTGCCAGATTTTGGTTGAAATTATTGTAATCATATGGCAATTTTACACTGAGCTGTTGAGCTGTTCACACCCTCATACTCAGTTGTTCTTTCTTTTTAATAAATATTTATTTCTATGGCAAGGATGGCCAAAATGGGTCCATGTGTGGGTTTATTGTTAATAACGGCAAACTAATTCTCTACATTAGTAATGCTAAATACTGTCTAATAAATAATAATTATTAATAATATGAATAATTCTATCACTGCATTAATACACTTAAGTGCACATTCTAAATATTTAAGAATGAAGACTGTGCACTAGGAATCATTGGCAGGTTTTAAAAACTGCAGGTTTTTACATGGCATGATAAAATGTGACCCTGGAGCACAAAACCAGTCTTAAGTCGCTGGGGTATATTTGTAGCAATAGCCAAAAATACATTTTATGGGTCAAAATTAATTGATTTTTCAGTAAAGATCATGTTCCATAAAGATATTTTGTAAATTTCCTACCATAAATATATCAAAACTTAATTTTTGATTAGTAATATCCATTGCTAAGAACTTCATTTGGACCATTTTAAAGGTGATTTTCTGAATATTTAGATTTTTGCACCCTCAGATTCCAGATTTTCAAATAGTTGTATCTCGGCCAAATATTGTCCTATCCTCCTAACAAACCATACATCAATGGAAAGCTTATTTATTCAGCTTTGAGATGTGTGTATAAATATTAATGTAATTTATAATTTATAATTAATTTATAATAATGTATAAATCTCAATTTGAAAAAAATGACCCTTGTGACTGGTTTTGTGGTCCAGGGTCACAAATATCAAGACTTTTCTCTTTGATGTAGATGGGAAGATTTTTCACTGACTGAAACTTGTAATAATGGTAATTGAGACGCCACGATTATTAGGCTTTAATTGTCAATGAATTGTGAACTCCTTAACCGTATCTCAAAGAGGCCCCAGCCTACCTCATCGACCTTATGCATGACAAAAATGTGGAGATCAGGCAGGTTTGTGACAACACTCTGGACATTATTGCCGTAAGTATCTACAAAATACCCCACTACATATGAGCACTCAAATCCAAATCAGAGACTTCAGTGTGTGTGTTTGTGTTTTTGCTCAATACTGATGTTTACAGTTCCGATAAGATCTCTGCAGTTAATGCCCACTCACTGACATTAGATAGCAGTAATTGGTGGTGAACTCTTAAGAGGCAGGTTTGTTTGGGGAAGTGTTTCATTCACTTTATTAGCCTGCTCGTTAAGCCTCGGCCACATGAAAGTGTGCGTGTGGGATCTGGTTTGTATCCGTGGTGACAGAGAAAGTGCAGATGTATAGCTCTGGCTCAGCAGACTGACATGTTTGACATTGATATCAAGTATGCAGATTTACATTTTCTTCGGCCATTCTATGAAAAAGACTTTTTCCACTTAAGGTAATTTTACAGTAAGTTTTATAAATAAGTACATTTTTACAAAGTTTATATATTGCATTGTGCCATCTCAAGCTAAATTAATTGATTAATTCAGATTATCATGGTAAATAATTATACCTTCAGAAAGGTAACAAAATTGGCAGTTTTGTGGATTAATTTACACTGCAAAAAAATGCTTTTCTTACTTAGTTTTGTCTTGTTTAGTCCAAATATCGAAAAATTCTTAAATCTTAAAAAACAAGATTATTATGCTTACCCCATTGGCAGATTATTTTGCTTGTTTTAGGGTAAAACTCACTTAATTTTGACTTATTTTTTCTGAAAACAAGACAATAATTTTTTACTTGTCTAGAAAATGCTTCTTGATTTAAGAATTTTTCGATATTTGGACTAGAAACAAGACAAAAACTAAGTAAGAAAAGCATTTTTAGCAGTGTGTACTCTTTATTTTGATCGTCCACTTTAGACATTCTGCTGTCTATAAGTCACTTTTACATTGACATGTAGTTGCAAATGTACTTATAGTTAGTAGAATGTCTAAAGTGGACTATCAAAATAAAATGTAACTGATTAATTTGACATTAAAAGCTTTGCTTAGATACTTCTACATTCAGTTGTCACTTACTGTTGACAAACACACAGCAACAAATCATAAGATAAAGTAATAAATTAGAGGAGACTACTGTAAAATTGTAAAAAAAATATATATATATATATATATATATATATGAGATGGTTAAAAAAGTTGACAGCCTTGGGTGCAAATTTCAAATCTTTTCATTTATACATTATTTAAATTAAAAAAATATATAATAATAAAACAAAAACAACATTTGATTAGATATTGATTCTGGGATTCATGATCCAATTTCAAAACAATTCTCAATGCTCGCATCTGCTTGGAAGGTTAGTGATGGAGTTGGAACTAAACAGAGGTGTTCCTCTAATATACATGTTTCAGCAACAGCTTTGTTTCACAAATCTTTTTTGAGAATTTTCCGCTACCCCTAAACTGGAACAAACTTAAAGGGATAGTTCACCCTAAGGTGAAACTTCTGTCATCAAGTTGTTCCAAATCTGTATGACTTTCTTTCTTCTGCAGAACACAAAAGAAGATATTTTGAAGAATGTTAGGCTAGTGGCCTTTGACGAAGAAAAACACTTTTCTCAAAATATCTTCTTTCATGTTTCACAGAAGAAAGTAAGTCATACAGGTGAGTAAATGATGCTAGAATGTTCATTTTTGGCTGAGCTATTCCTTTAAAATCATGGGTGCAGGTTTTCTGTGAGTGTGTACTCTCACTGGCCCTCTGGACTGTGCATCAGGGTTCTAGCCCTGGGCTCCCGCGCAGCTCTGCACTGCTGTCTACATGATGAATGGACAGAGCAGAGAAAAGAGAAACAGGGCTTATTTACTCAGGTTCTGCCACAGGGGGCCCAGGCTGATTAATCCATATTTTTATTCAGCGGAGCAGGCGGCGGCAGGACGCCTCTGTGGGCCTTTAGACCCTGGGACAGAGAGCTGGCCTTGAGCTCTGAGCTCCAGCAGCCCCCTCCTGCACCCTGCGCCCCTCTGTTGCCTCAGCGTACAGAGCTAATGCTACGCTAATTTAAAAAAATCGCATCCTCAGCTAGTATGTGTACGTTAAATGCTTTGTTTCAGCAGAGATGGTTTAACTTTTTAATCTTTATTTATGGAGTGAGCTCTGTGCAAAGACATGCTTCTTGGCTGCTCTGTGAGAGAGTAACAAATGATTTCATTTTTTTCGTTGTTTGGTATAGTTTAAACAAAACTAATTTTCTTAAAGGGATAGTTCACCCAAAAATTAAAACTTTGTCGTCATTTACCGACCCTGTAACTCCAAACCTGTATGACTTTTTCATTTTTCAAGTTTAGGTTCAATAAACTCAATAAAATTTGTTTTGGACCCATGGCACACAAAAACACTAAACAGTAATAAACCCAAAACATCACGCAATGTAAAATAGAAAAAAACATCTTAAAATCATACGTTAGAAAAATTATTTATTTATTTCTTGTTTTTTTCAGGGAACGATCTACACAAGAAGTACATTTATATTGTTTAGAAAAATGTAGTGAAAACAGATTCTAGTAAGGTTAGTCATGGCAAAATTATGCTCTCTTTACCGAGTGTTGGATATTATCAGAACTGGTCAAGTTTATGGCATTCATGAGAAACGCCCACATGACCTTATGTTGGGTCCAGTCCTGTTGAGAGTAACTCACCGCATTTGCTACACATTTTGCTTCTATAATGTGATGTTGAAGCATGATATTCAACTAAAAAAAGTAAGGTAGGGCTTTTATCCATCAGCAGTTGATTGGAAAATGGTCTTGTGGTTTGAAGGTTGGGGTTGAAAAATATGAGTGGGTGACGTCAGCCAAAAAGCCAAGTCATAGGCGGAGGTTTAGATGAAAGATTATGAAGATAGACATTTTTTTATTTGGTAAAATGTGCATTAATAAAGTAACTGGGGTCAGTTTTGATTTCATGTTAACTTTAAGCTCCTTGCAAAAGGGCGTAAAGAATGACTCTTGCAAGACTGATAAGCTCCTTTTCCAACTGGTGCTGGTTCCCAATCTGGAACCAGTTTGGAGTCAGTAAAATTTAGATTTTTAATAAAATAATACTTTCTTTCAGCAAGGACACATTAAATTAAGCAAAAGTGTCTATAAAGACATTTACACTGTTAAAATTGATTTCTATTTCAAATAATTGCTTCTTTTAAAAAAACGTGTTCATCAAAGAATCCTAAAAAAATATATCATTGTTTTCACAAATATGTTTAGCAGCACAACTGTTTTCAACATTGATAATAATAAGAAATGTTTCTTCAGCACCAAATCATCATATTAGAATGATTTCTAAGGATCATGTGACACTAAAGACTGGAGTAATGATGCTGGAAATTCAGATTTGCCATCACAGGAATAAATTGCATTACAAAATATATTAAAATTATTGCATTTTACAACATTATTGCTCTTACTGTATTTTTGATATAAATACAGCCCTGGTGGTAAGCATAAGAAATGTCCTTCAAAAGCATAAAAAGGTTATACCGACCCCAAACTGTTGAACAGTAGTGTACATGTGAGTTGATTGATTCGTATTTGTTATACGCTTAAATAACTGAGGGCCGATTATGTAGTCACACTTCTCTCAGATGAGCACTAGTTCAGTGCTGTTTCATTAGAAGAGGTCTATGAAGATGGAGGCTGATGTAGACAAAGTGACACACTTGACATGCGTTGGCAAATCCAGTAATGAACCCAATAACGCAAAATCAACTGATTCCCCGTCTCGCCAAAAAGTGCAGGCTGTGCAGAAAGCGTACGGCTGTGGGCAAGGTGTTTTGTGTGGCACTCCACCCAGTAATCACTGGATTCAGCCAGAGCTCTGTTTCTCTGTGGCACCATCAGCGGCCACAGCCTATAGGGGAAACCCTGCTCAGACAGAAGCCCTCATTGTGGGATGAAATTAATCTGCTGCGGAGGGTCCGGACGGTGTTAGAAGTCTGTGCAACGGTAAATGGTAGAATCCCTTTGTGGAGAGTTCAAGACGAGCTGACACTGAGATACAGAGTGGCAGCGCTGTTTTGACAACTTGCACAGCTGTGTAGTATAATTTAGGTTAGAGGGTAGTAACACATCTCAGGCGAATAAATATACATGTTTGTGTGTGTTCTGCAAAGGAGTATGATGAAGAGTGGGGGAAGAAGATCCAAAGTGAGAAGTTTCGCTGGCATAACTCACAGTGGCTGGAGATGGTGGAAAGCAGACAGATGGAGGACGGCGAGCCATACCTGTACGGAGACGAACCGGGCGCCCTGGAGCAGCCCGATCTCTTCTACAGCACTGGTTAGAAACCACACATACACCCCAAATAAAGGAGGAACATGGCTGAGACCACGAAAGACAGTCAGTGTTTTCTTGTCTGCTAACACGACTTGATTGGCATGCTGTGCCACAGCTTGACAGACACGGAAAGTTAAAACCTTACATTTAGATTTCCAGATTTTTGCTTGGGGATTGTGGTGCTGTATTTTGGCTTGATCGTCCGTCGAGTTGGTGTCATCAAAGGCTTGTCGTAGTGAGAGGTTGTCAGGAAGATAGATGAGGAGAGCTGCTGGGTGGAAGTGGCTCTGCGGGGTCGCTGTCTCTTACGTTTGTTTGCTCTATGTACTCTGTGTGTGTGCGCAGACGGTATGATGGTCCCAGAGCCAGGCCTCAGTCCAGACTTCTACAGCCAGTTCCACTCTCAGAATGGAGACTTAAACACCTGGTGAGTGAGCAGCTGTTACCCTCGTCAGCTTTCCTTGCATTATATACATGTGTGAAATGATTTTTGTTTTGACTGTATTTTGTTAATTATTAGTGCTGGCAATTTAAATTTAAATCAAAATTATTTACATGTTATGCCAATTAACTAAAAGAATTATATAAAAAAAACATGATTTTACTAAGAAAATCCCTTTGCCACTTTGTGTAGTGAGTGACTCATTCTGTGACGCCTTGTCGAGTTAAAAGTAGTTTGGAGTGCTTTGTAGTTCTTTTTTTTTATCACACATTTGTGACCCTGGACCACAAAACCAGTCATAATGGTGAATCTGAAAGCTGAATAAATAAGCTTTCCATTGGTGTATGGTTTGTTAGGATAGGACAATATTTGGCCGAGATAACACTATTTGAAAATCTGGAATCTGAGGGTGCAAAAAAATCAAAATATTGAGAAAATCGCCTTTAAAGTTGTCCAAATTAAGTTCTTAGCAATGCATATTACCAAACAAAAATGAAGTTTTAATATATTTACAGTAGGAAATTTACAAAATATCTTCATGGAACATGATCTTTACTTAAAGTCCTAATGATTTTTGGCATTAAAAAAAATCAATAATTTTGACCCATACAATGTGTTTTTTGGCTATTGCTATAAATATACCCCAGCGACTTAAGACTTGGTTTTGTGGTCCAAAGTCAAATTTTTCTATAATTAATCTCAGTGAATTAACATATTGAATTGACAGTGCTAATAATTAGGGGTGCTCCGATCAGGATTTTTGAGGCCGATCACAGATCGCCGATCACAGAAAACAGTTTTCCTTTAAAACTAGCCAACGCCATATGTGTTGACTGTGAAATACAGTAGACTTTAATAATATGCATTTATGGTAATTACTACAATTTCGTGTCAATCCATGTTCATATTTACTGCAAACAATGCCGCTGTTACTTTAATTCAGCAATAGACTCGGTGTGGAAACGATCTTTGCACTGCTGCAGACGCGCCACTACTGGATCGCACTGCCAGACCGTAACCGTGCACTGCCAATCCGTAACCGTGTGCAGTGTGAACGCTTTATTAATCCGTTAACATGAGCGCGGAAAAAACACGCAACGCATACGCACTGCAAACGGAGTGTGTGTGAACTTGGCATTATGTGTGTGCGCTGCGAGTGCGAGTGTGCATGAGCGCTTAGTCTGCAGGAGAGCGAGCGAGCGCTGAATGGTTAAACACTGGCAAGAATTAAAAAGAAATGCAATTTATAAACTTTAGTGACAACGTGACACTGCCTCGACTTGTGCAAGTGACAATTCCTGTGTCAACTGAGTACCTCACCTTCAGCATTATAATGATTTCACCCGCGCCGGACTGAGACCGTGCCACTGCATGTCGTGCCAAACCTCTCACGGCAGCGTCATCAGCTTTGAAATCGTATTTTTGAGATCAGCCTTTTAGAGACCGCCGATCAATCATCCCAACGTGATTATCGGCCGATAGTGATCGGTAGCCGATCAATCGGAGCACCCCTAAAATATATCATATCTTTTGTTAAAGGTTTTTGTTTTTTAAAAAGAAACCTCAATAATAGCACTTTTGCTAGAAAACACTGGCGTATGAAACACTGCTGTGTTCATAATATTGATCCAGTTCTAACTGATGCTTCCAGCACTCTTACAAGTCATCCTAATGTTAGCCATCTACAGTACAGATAATATTACATCAGCGATGAACATATATCAGTGTAATTCAACAACAGTCTTTAATGCATCACAAATAACCATACAGTTTGAAAGGCATAACACAACACATGTAGTAAATCTTTATTACAAGCAATCCTGCGGTTCATAAAGAACTTTGTTTTCCTACCTCCACGAGTGCCATCTATTATTGACTTGTTTATCTAAAAGTGCTCTTTTCCTTTAAAACTAGCCAACGCCATATGTGTTGACTGTGAAATACAGTAGACTTTAATAATATGCATTTATGGTAATTACTACAATTTCGTGTCAATCCATGTTCATATTTACTGCAAACAATGCCGCTGTTACTTTAATTCAGCAATAGACTCGGTGTGGAAACGATCTTTGCACTGCTGCAGACGCGCCACTACTGGATCGCACTGCCAGACCGTAACCGTGTGCAGTGTGAACGCTTTATTAATCCGTTAACATGAGCGCGGAAAAAACACGCAACGCATACGCACTGCAAACGGAGTGTGTGTGAACTTGGCATTATGTGTGTGCGCTGCGAGTGCGAGTGTGCATGAGCGCTTAGTCTGCAGGAGAGCGAGCGAGCGCTGAATGGTTAAACACTGGCAAGAATTAAAAAGAAATGCAATTTATAAACTTTAGTGACAACGTGACACTGCCTCGACTTGTGCAAGTGACAATTCCTGTGTCAACTGAGTACCTCACCTTCAGCATTATAATGATTTCACCCGCGCCGGACTGAGACCGTGCCACTGCATGTCGTGCCAAACCTCTCACGGCAGCGTCATCAGCTTTGAAATCGTATTTTTGAGATCAGCCTTTTAGAGACCGCCGATCAATCATCCCAACGTGATTATCGGCCGATAGTGATCGGTAGCCGATCAATCGGAGCACCCCTAAAATATATCATATCTTTTGTTAAAGGTTTTTGTTTTTTAAAAAGAAACCTCAATAATAGCACTTTTGCTAGAAAACACTGGCGTATGAAACACTGCTGTGTTCATAATATTGATCCAGTTCTAACTGATGCTTCCAGCACTCTTACAAGTCATCCTAATGTTAGCCATCTACAGTACAGATAATATTACATCAGCGATGAACATATATCAGTGTAATTCAACAACAGTCTTTAATGCATCACAAATAACCATACAGTTTGAAAGGCATAACACAACACATGTAGTACATTGAAAACAGCAAGTAACAATCTGTTTGTCGCACTGTCCCCAGACCATCAGGCCATTGTTTACTGTACCTGTTTTCTCCCATCAGTTTGGTTTTTAGGTCTTCATAAAACAGCAAATCTTCTACATTAAACAATTTTAGCTTTTGTACTTTTCTTTTAATCATTTGGATAGTATGATCACAGCTGTTCAACAAAGCACCAGGCTCTCTACTCTGACGTTTTCTTACTCTCTGTCAACGACACTCTTTTGGCCCAATAATAAACATGCCTTTTAAGTCCTATGTAGCCAAATATATTGTCCACATTCCTCTACAAACACACACACACACACACGAGTACAGATGAAATAACATTTCACCTCTCCATCCGATCCAGTGCTCACGTTGACTCTCTCAGCCTGCCAAAGAGCTGATCTGTGAGGAAATGGATCTCCCACGTGTGTTCGATATGCAGCTCTGATAGTACATACCTACACTTGTAGTCTAAACTTGCCCTGATAGTGCATACTTCATGCCATCTATTTCACTGGACGTGTTTATTATGCGCCATGTGCTTTGTATGGAGAATGCGCTGCTCGTTGGCCTGTTTGTTTTGGCTGGGTGGGGATTTGGGCACTTTGCAGACTGACGGCTGGGGCGCTGAGTGCCGCCGGGCTGTCATGTGGGTGAGGAGAGAAGCAGGGATCCAGATGGAGGGGCGAGCTCTCCAGCGGTTCTTTGTAAAGCGATACATTTCAAATATACACTGAGGGTTGGGGGGCAACATTAGGGTCCTGGGATGAATGGTTTAATTTGAGTGGGCAGCTCTGAGTGACAGAGGTTACAATAATAATCAAATAGAGTTTCAGCCTTTACTTAAGACGCTTGTGAAACGATGTGTGTGAACGCAGGCCTTTTGGAGTGGTTTACTTCACATCCAACCTGAGAGACAGATATTTGATTAATTCAAGTGGTCCATCAGGATTCCCATGTAGGGTTGCTTGGTATATCAGTAATATATATACTTAGTATGGCAGAATTTATGTGTAATTGTATTTCAGTAAGATTTAGATTTTTAAAAAAATAATACTTTTTTTTCAGCAAGGACACATTAAATTGAGAAAAAGTGTCTATAAAAACATTTATAAAAAAGATTTCTATTTCAAATAATTGCTTATTTTAAACTTTGTAGTTATCAAAGAATTAAAAAAATATATATATAATGTTTTCCACAAATATATTAAGCAGCACAACTGTTTTCAACATTGATAATAAGAAATGTCTCTTGAGCGCAAAATCAGCATATTATGAATGATTTCTGAAGGATCATGTGACACTGAAGACTGGAGTAATGATGCTGAAAATTCAGATTTGCCATCACAGGAATAAATGACCAATTTTAAAATAGAAAATGTGACATTTCATAAAAAAAATTAGATTTGCCATCACAGGAATAAATGACCAATTTTAAAATAGAAAACGTGACATTTCATAAAAAACATTTTTAAGGCAAAAGTGACACCACTTTGGATAAAAACACAAATAATGCATTAATGTGAATAATGTATACATAGTATAGAGTGTTTTGGGTTTTTTTGTGCATTTGCTGATTGTTCAAAATGCCAAAATCCAGTTCAGAGGAAAGAGAAAAATATGACGGTTTTGAATAATTATACACAGTTTTATCATACTGTGTCCTAGATATCCTTATAATAATCACCAGAACCCTGTTGATTCCCACCCCTAGAGATCGAGAATGAAGACAGATGAGGTGCTGGATCAAGCTAAAACAGGCCACTCTGTCTGCAGATGGGCTTCTGATGTCCCCGAGGAAAACCAGTTCTCTGTGCATGTCTTTTGTGTGCACGCATCAGACTGACAAATCCACCTTTATTCAAGCCGTGTGGCACACTGCGTGTCCCTAAAGCCTTGGATGAGAACGCAGGAGGAAAATAGAAAAAAGGGATGTGGACACGCAATCAGGCAAAGGAAAGGGGAAAAAGGGGGTACTGTTGATTTGACACAGCCAAGGTAGGGCATGCAAACGGAGAAGTGACAGGAACGGAAGATCAAAGCACAGGCTGGAGAACAACTTGGGGGGGGGGGGAGAGGAGGAGAAACGTCCTTTTATAAAAGAGCCGAGGCCCATTTCCTGTACAAACACACTCTTCTGAGCTATGAAACAATGTCTGGTTAAAAGGGTCTCTTTTTTTTATGGGCACCTTTGGCTGTTTCCCCTCCCAGAACGTCAGGGCTGACCTGGCTCCCTATGAGCTGTCAATCCCATCCCCACTCAGTTTTTATTGCCCTGTTTTGAAGCCCCGTGCAGGAAGAGGTGACAGGCTGCCTCATAATTGGACAGGAATGTGCTCGCTACGAATCACAGGCCATAAATCGTAGAATATATTCACATTAATACTCATTTTCTTATCAGACTGAGTTCATTTTTGGGCGTTAATATCATCCTGTAATTAATGACGTGATGATACCAAGTTGAAACTCTGATAACTCACAGCTATAAATTCTCAGCACAATAAAAGCTCTCCCTTTGTAGATGATTATCCTGAACTCTGGAAGCCTGTATTTCTTTCTAAAGAACTTGCTTTCAAGGAAAGGCCAAGTGCGGAGGTAAAATTTAGTCAAAAACAGGCTTAGAGCACCTACAGGTGGCGCTGACCCGCACATGAATCCCTCTTACCCGCTGTTCAAATTCAGCCCGACAGATCTGGCAGGCCAATAGGAAAACAACATATTTTAGACAGCAGAGAGTGTGTGAGTCGGGATGCTAAGAGGAGCTGTGTTTGATTACTGGAGGTCATATGAGGCTAAAAACAACACAATGTAATGTGGGTACATAGGGGCAAAGCAAACCGCTCATAATTTAAAGGATGTAGGCTTGAACCTGTTGGTTTAGAGAGAGGCAGACAGAGCCGACGGCCAGTTTTTTTTTTCTTCTAAAAACTACTGAATTTTTTGGGCTCTGTGCATCCTGAACGAGTGTAAAGCTTGTCGAGGTGCAAGCAGGACAGGAATGTGTTTTAACTCTCACTTCTGCACACTGAGAACACTGAAAAATGAAACATCACAGTTGATTTTGTTAAATCTTAGTTTGTTTTTATAAAAACACTGACCGATTTACATGAATATATTTTGTATGTCACAGTCTGTATTGTACCCTGCCAATGGCCAATAGCATGCAGTATGTTAAAAGCTTACACTGGCATGCAGAGCTCACTGAATTAAAATCTTGGCATTACAATATGTGGCACATACTATACTGCGGTATCTTGGACAGCAGGTAAATGTTTTTAAGGAAGCTTGCCGTTTTTATTTTATACTCTTATATTGGATTTGTTATTTTTTTATGTCTGGCTGTTTTTATTGTTGAGTCCGTCTCGGTTTTGTTTGTTGATTCATCTTGTTCTTGTTCAAGTATATTGTTAGTGCATTCATTTTTTATATTCTGTGTTCACTTATTTAATGTAATTCTAACAACTAATCGTAATTGGTGTCAGGTTATGAAATGTATCCAGTCAGTGTGCTTGAACCACAACCACAAAAATGGATCAGTTTTGTTATTTATATTTAATAACGTATCTGTATATGTGAGAATATTACTTTTTTATCCCCCCAAAAATGTTTTCAGGAATAATAGTTCATCAGAAATGTAAGAGCTGAATAAATCACACTGCTATTATTTCATATACACTACACATTTATATATTTTGCTGGAAAACTATGGCATATAGTACAAAATGTGTTCTCAAATTATTTTTGAGAATTTATTCTCAAATTATTCTCACACTGTCAACTTATTCTGCTTGATGCTTCAAACTCAAAAAGTTATATGTGTATATATATATATATATATATATATATATAGTTAATATAAATTATATTATGTAAGTTATATAGGAAAATGTACAATGTTCAAGCCAAAAACATTTGCCCCCAGTTTCATAGACGAAGCTTAAGTCTAGTCCCACCCAGACTAAAATGCATGTCTGGGCTGTTTTACCTGAAAGAAACTTGCACTGACATATCTTAAAATAAGTTTGTGCCATTGTTTTGTCTCAAGATGCACACGAGTAATGTTATTTTCTAAGGCACGTTTATAAAAAATACTTAAATGTCCTAATTGAACTATGGCCTAATCCTGGCTTAACCTAAGCCCTGTCTGTGAAACCAGGCCTTGATTAATTAATGTCTAGTTGGCAGCACATGACAATACAAAATATAAAAGCTGAATGATGTTTCTGCCATCTCTCCTGATAATATGTATGGAAGAAGGCCATCTAGTGCCTCTTAGAGGAAACATGTTAACAGTAACAGTTTATGCTCACTTGATTCACATCTCTTTCCTCAGCAATGGAGCCGACGGACGTCCTGCCACTGCCTACGGCTTTCGTCCTGATGAGCCTTTCTTCCACGGCTGCGGCTCCACCAGATAGAGCTGCTGCATCTTACCGTTCACTACAAGACAACTTTTTTTCTCCTACAAAACTCAAATGTTTCAAACCAACCAATCTCTTCCAGAAAATGTGGGCCCACCCTTGGATTTAAAGGCAGGATTAATAGCGAGACCCCAGTAAAATGCTTGGTGATGCTTTATAATAACTTAATTATTCATTAACAAAAAGGTCAGTAGTTCATGTACATTCAAATATGAATGCAAAATGCTATTTTATATTCAAATGTTTATAAATTGAGTTTTCTTACTGTTTGAATGTACACAAATAATCCTTTAAGCATTACATAATGTTATCATGCTTAACAGATTATCTGTGTACATTGCATTATCTTATATAATGCATTATTATTTATGAAGGATATTATGAAGTGCTGTTGTTCAGTTGACTTCATTTGGTTTGAAGACTTCTTGATCTTACGATCTTAGAGAGACATACAGAGTACAATTTAATTTGCCTCATGCTTCCGCCTTAGCTACTAATGACTAGAGTTAGATTTTAGTTTTCAAAATAGTCTTTATTTATTTTTTAGGAGTGCACTTTAATAGTATAAAGTATATTCACTGAACTCGAATGACTATGTTCTCACCTTCATATTCACTAAATGATAATCAGCTCAAATGTTACTTACCGATTTATCCTGTTCTCATTAACCAGAGTTGACTGCATAAATGGATAAACTGCATTAACAGCTTCATGATGTAGCATCACTCACTTTATTTAAAATATCTTGCACTAATTGTCATGTATAACAAAGGCTAACACACACAGCGTAGTTTTGTAAGTAGACATTATTCCTCTGAGAGATATTTATGAATTAACGACCTAATGTCCAGGGTTCATTGCTGTGAAAATGGTTGAGTCTTATAACACTTTTAAGTAAGGTGCTAAATGCTGCCTCTGGTGCAATTTTATGATATTGTTTGAACTTGGGGATTATATGTTTCTGATTGAGATGTAGCGCGCGTCTGTTCATTTTTAAGTCTTATTTTAGAGCACTGTAAATTAATTTTAAGTTATCTCAATGAATTCAGGACAGCTCTGTATTTCCAGACACAAAATGTGCCTCCTAACATGGCCTTTGCTGCTATAATGATCCTGTGAGTTTGACAGATTAATGTGAATTGACCTTAACTGCAAACAGAAGAATTAAAACAATGCACTGATGTACTGTCTCTGTTTTGTGTAAATGTATTTAACACTCTCACTGTTATAATCATATGTACAAAGGTACTGTGTCTCATGTTCAGAAAATCTACAGCATGGTACAAAATAATTGTTTAGTGATCAGCACAATCTCCTGTTATTTACTACAAAGAATAAGTTGTCTGTACAGACCAGTACAATACATTAATAAATTAGTCAGTCTACCAACATTTGTGTACCATCTAGAAATGTAGAGTTTCTATTTTTTTGTCATTCAATTTTCCTCACATTAAAAAAAAAAAAATAATTTCACCATTAAATTTAAGTATTGAAAAAGAACAAAAACTGCAAGTACAAACAGCAATCTCAACATATATGTGTATGTATATAGTTTTTTTTTTTTTTGTTAATATGATACAAGAGGAAGTGTTACAAACAGACTGAATTCTGTTTACATAGGCACTTGGTTTTCAAAGTCAAAGTATTAAAAAAAATTCAAAACAATGTCAACAATTTGATTATTATTAAAAATAGTAAATGTGTATGAAATGATGCAACTAAAAAACAGAAAATATTACATGGAAACACTACTTGGTTTTGTTAGCAGAGCTGGATAGTTGATAAAAACACATCAAAATATTATTCAACCCTTTTTTAAGGCTGGTTTTCAGCACAAGGTCTCACTACGTCCTCTACCTCGATGACCTCCATGATGAGATCTCTGATGTCCTGCACACTGTCCGCGGTGTCCTCCGGTGAATCCGTGCTCACAGCGCCGCTGTGCTTCTCCAGCTCTGATTTTAAAGCAACAGCGCCCCCTACAGGACCATCAGGAACTGAGTCAAGAGGAGGAGAAGGACTATCTTGTTTTTCATTTCTAGTCTCATCACTAGAAGGCGCTGCCTCACACGCCTTGTTATGCACCACAACACTGGCATCCACAGCAGTGTCTTCAACACATACGTCTGGGAGAACTTCACTGTTGATTGTCAGGTTAACGTCAGGTTGGACAATATGGACACGTTCCTCTTTGACTTCAGACTTAGGAGGACTTGCACCTTCACTTTCTTCATCTGCTTCCACATTTAGATTTTCAGAGGCGATAACGAGAGGAACAGGAGTTTCTTCAGCTGTTGAGTTGAGATAGACTGCTCGGTCTGTACTAACCGAACATCCCTCTGTATCTTCATCCTTCGCTTTAGAAGAAGGTGTCTCTGGTCGTGAAGAAGATGAATCTTCTGCAGATGAGATGGTTTCTGGTTTGGTTGAGGAAACGTCCATCTCTGAGACCTCTGGAATGGGTGATGAATGATTAGGTGATGTTGGTGGAACATCTGGTTGAGTTGATTCAGAAACATGTAATGGTGAAGTAGGTTCCACAGATTCTGGAGAAGGCACTGTAATCTTCACTGTAGGAATGACTGAAGCAGCATGTGTCTGCTGGGTGTCTTCACTGACGGATCCTCCTGATGGAGAGGTGATCTTCTGCTCAGCTTGTTGAGAGAGAGCCACAGAGGCCGGTCTTTGTGGTGGGCTGGAGGGGGCAGAGAGGGGCGGCGTGCGGCTGTCAGCCAGGCTGCTTTGACTAACACATTGCAGGTCAGTACTGTCAGCAAACAGGTTGTTTTTCTTCAGACTGGCTGCCTCCTTCACCACTGTACAGCAAAAATATTGACGAATATGTTGATGTTTTGAAGTTATTCATATGTCACAAACACTCAAAACAAACAGCTAAAACAGTTTACTGTACCTTTGTTCACTTCATTATTCAAAAGGTTGAGCAGTATGTTCTCATAGACATTCTCTACTTGAACGAAGTTTGTGTAATCAGCAAAGATGAACTGTTCAAAATTCTGAAGCTCCTGCAAAAAGAGAAAAAAATCAGATAACATTTCACACAAAACTACCCCTAACTGGAGGTACTAATCACCACTGTTTTTGTGCAGTAAGATCAAACTAAATCATGACAGACTGGCACAATTAATTGGCACAAACACATCGTATTACTGTCAGCAAGGACAGAAACCCAAACGTGGACAGAATACCGTAATAAATTAGCCTGAAAGAGTTTCCTGATAGTGTTTACAGTGCAGTAAAATTTTACTAATTGACTTTAATTAGTTGGTTCTTTTTAGTTAATCAAAAACAGTCAACTAAACCAGTGAAGTCTGATTCCCGAATGAATGACTGTAATGAACTGGTTCTTTTCAGTGAATACAACACATACAGTGCTGCCAGCAAAGTCCCATTCCTGAATAAACGGCTCAAATGTGTCAGTTCTTCAATAGTGAATCAAACGCATTTAGCCAGTACACTCTGATACCCGAATTATTGACTCTAATAAAATGGTTTTTATTTTTAGTAAATCTAAAGATACACATTTTGTTTTGTCAGTAGTATTTGACAAATAATGAATATATTGCCATCTTATTGTTTAGTATTATTGTTTTAGAAAAAATATGAAGACGGTGGTGTGAATGCGATCGATTTTGATATTATGAATGGTGTTCTGAAATTGAAATGGTTAAAATCCTTCATTCACAATAGCAGTTCTTTTTGGTTTATTGTCCCCAGTGCAATTTTTAACAAACTGGGAGGAATACATTTTTTTCTACGTTGTGATTTTGAGTGTACCTCGTTACCAGTTAAACTTTCAGCTTTCCATCAGCAAGTGCTGCTCTATTGGAAATTATTGTACAAACATAACTTCACACCTCACAACACTCCAGTTTGGAATAATAGATATATAAAGATTGGCAGAAAGTCAGTGTATTTTGAGGAATGGAAATCCAAAGGAATTTGGGCGATTGCCCATTTCTTGGATGATAATGGAAATTTGTTACTGTATAGAGAATTCTGTGAAAAATTCCAACTGCAGTGTTCTGTTAATACTTATAATAGAATAATTAGAGCCATTCCAATTGCTGTAAGATTAATAGTTAAAGAAGACATTTTGTACTCCAAAGTCTCCCCAGAACTGAGACAGCTCTCCTTAGAAGGTTATGATTTTTGTGATAAAAAATGTACAAATAGAGTCATTAGAGATTTTATTTTACAGGCTTATTATCCTAACCCTATTAGAAGGGAATACATGCTCAAAGATTTTGATATTATGGAAAAAAAAAATTAGGAAAAGCTATATATCTCTTCCTCTTCCTCCTAAAGTTAAGGAGGTGAACTTCAAAATTTTAAATGAGATTTATCCTACCAATGAATTTTTAAGACTGAAATTTAATTTGGATGTGAATAATTGTGTTTTTTGTGAAACGAATATTGAAAATCTAGAGCATGTTTTCTTTTGTTGTGATTTGGTGCAACTTTTTTGGAGAGATGTACAGAACTGGGAGCGCTTCCGCTGCTTCCGGTCATGCGTATGTGGGGTAAAGCAGTGGAGCTTTTATTATGCCACAGTTGACCGCTTCCGCTCCTTCCGGTCGTGCGTATGTGGGGGAAAAAAAGCAGCGCTGTTTTATCATACTAGATACGTTTGAAAGTTCTGTTATAATGCTACTCTGTGCGGTCATCACCGGTCTATTAAAACGCACGACATATTAAAGCGTCTTTGGTGTTTCCATGTTTTCTACAAAACAAAACCGGAAATCGAGGGGTTATGACGTCATTGGCAGACGACACAATGACACTAAAAATACGGTCCGTGTCACTAGTTAAAATTGCTTATTTCTCTGGATTTAAACATTCTTTGAAACATTTGGGATAATGCAAGTACACAAGTCAGCAAAATATATAACACTGTTCTAGTGGTTTTTGGACATTTTAATAAAAAAATCTTACATATTGTGCCTTTAAGTATTTGATCTATGTCACCTCTAAAAAGTTTAACAAAGACTTGTTTTAAATGTGTTTATTATTGAAATGATGTCATCAACTGGCAATGAAATTGATTTTTTTTTTTTTTTCAAATATTAATCTCTTAAAGAAACCATTAATGGTTAATGAATTAAGATGAATCAAAACCTAACCTGGAACCAGAATGATTAAATTCTTAACAATTTCCATTCCCAGTCGTTAATTTAATCAGAGAAGCAGAGTTTGCTAGAATAACTCTACATAATGTATTCTATGAAATGTTCAAGAATAAGTTTCCAAAAAACTGAATAGTGCTTACAGTTTTGCAGGCAGGCGCCAGGTTTCTCTTGATGGCTGGCAGAGTGATGTCAACCAGGGCCTCCTGGAAAATCTTCTTCCTTATTGTGCTGCTGTCATAGTCAAATTGCTAAAGTGGAAAGCAAAAGTTTCCATCATGATTATTATGTCACATTTATTAGAATTATTCTATTATCAAGACGGTGTACTGCTTAATGTAAACACTTTGTAAATGTGGACAAAGCCAACCTTGAGAACACGTAGCTTGGCTTTCTCCATGACTGAGGCCTGTTTGTCAGGTTTATCCTTTAAGGCAGACTGAAGCAGGAGCTCAAATGTGTGCACAGCATTCTCCATCAACTAAAAAGAGTGGAAGAAACAACAGGCATGCCACAGTTCATTTATATTCCCTTGACCTGTAGAGGGAACCAAAGTTCATGACAAGATGAGGCAATGCTCTCCATTGACTTCATTTTTGGTGGAGCAGTCTATATGACATATATGATTCCAGTAGTAATTTATATCCACTACTAAGGTCTGGAAAAGATTTATGCAATTACACTTGAGTCAGAAGGCCAGATGAACTATTACATAAAGCATCTAAAAGCCCCACCAAGTCTACCAACGCCCAGTCACTCTAAAAGCTGCAGATGACGCCCACCTGCTGCATTTGACTCTGGGTGCAGTGAACTACTTGTGTTGAGTTGGAGAACTTGAAGCGGTTGCGGAGTTCCTGGAGCTGTTCCTTCAGGACGCTCACATGCTGGTAACAGTCCTCCATCCGGTCACGACCCACCTGCTGCAAAGCCTACAAGCAGACAGGCATGACTCATGAGAACTCAAGGGAATCTGAGTTCAGATGATCGTTATTCCAACATGATCTAATCTCGTCAGCTCTGCTGTCCAACACTTCACTTTGCTCTCAAAGGAAAAAATGACCTGATTTGCTTCAAGTGTTGTGCAATGTAGCCTTGGCTACATGTTGAAATCAGCAGATAAATATTAATTTTAAGCACTTGTGCCAGAGTGTTGTATTACTTGTAAATGTTCTGCACTCTCTTACGCTCTGAAGTTCCTCTGTGACTCCCCCCTGAGGGAAATCCTTGCAGATTCGGGTCAGCTCGTCCTCCAACTGCAGCCTCACAGTCTGGAAGCCTGCACTGATCGGACCCATCAGCTCCTCCAGGATTGAGGTCAGGTATGGAGCCACGCTCTCTGAACAGTATTTCATGGCTGGCTCTGATACAAGAGCTCAACACAGACAGAAAGTGAGTCAAAATGGTGCAGTACAGCACAGAAAATATATTTGCTATGTCTCACTTACTGCATTTAAATGCATAAGAATATTTCAGTATATTAATCAAATTTTAGTTATATTTAATTTAGTAAACGTCATGTAATCTGACTGCCTCAATGTAATATAATTCAATACTCCATTTGAAGTTGACCATATGCTTACACTGCCACTGGTGGCTATTAAACAAGATTTTATCATGGTAATGAAGTCTGAGTTCATTAGTTGAGTAATTTAGCAAAAATTTTACTCATTTCACAAAATTGTAATGTAGTTACCACTCACAAGTTTGTTTTAAACATATTATTCATGACATCAAAAAGAATAAGTAGCATATAAAGGAGAATATTATTCAATCAAATTGATAAATAATAAAGCAATGATATTATTCAACCTAAAGTGTGCTTTCACTTGAAATACATCGAGATAATATGTTTTTTGGGGTTATAATTATGACAGTCAAAAGTTTGGAGTTGGTAAGATTCTTTGAATAAATAAATCAAGGCTGCATTTATTTGCTCAACAAAACAGTAATACTGCAAAATATAATAAAAAATTAAAATATCTGTTTTCTGTTTAAATGTACATAAAATTAGTCATTTATTCCTGTGATGACAAAGCTGAATTTTCAGCATCATTACTCCAGTCTTCAGTGTCATGTGATCCTTCAGAAATCATTCTAATATGCTGATTTGCTGCTCAAGAAAAATTTATTATTATCGATGCTAAAAATAGTTGTGATGCTTAATATATTTTTGTGGAAAGCATTATTATTTTTTTATGGATCCTTTGATAAATAGAAAGTTCAAAAGAACAGCATTTATTTAAAATAGAAATCTTTTGTAACATTATGAATGTCTTTGTTGTCGTTTTTGATCAATTAAATGCATCACTGCTGAAAAAGGCATTAATTTCTTTAAAAAAAAAATTTAAAAATAACTGCCGACCCCAAACTTTTGAACAGTAATGTATATAAACACACAACAGAAAGGAATTAACCATGGTATATAAGGCTGATAGGCTGATAGGCTGTATAGACTGTCTGCTCATACCTTGCAGTTTAGTTTCCAGGAATGTTTGCGAGTTGTTGATCTGGTCCATGTCTGAGCGAATGAGCGCCTCCTGCTGTTTGGAGGCTTCTCTGCACTCATTTTTCAAACTCTCCAAACCTTCTCGCATTTGCTCATGTACAAGATCGTAGGTCGCTTCCACAGTCTAACCACGCAAGGAAAAAATAGAAAACACATTCACACCGTAAATATGGCCATCATAAACCCACTTCATCATGAACATAGAGCTGCCTTTGTCTACATGTTGCCTAATAGCTAATAGTCCCTTTATAGAGCAGTGGCCTCTTCCAACTGGCACAGGCCATGAAAGAGAATTATTTTTCGTGGTATAAAACTTTTATTGTTTTGGATAGTGTGGAGGTCAGATAAACGATGGATTTATTTAATATGGTTATACAGAATGGACCAGCAAAAATGTTGCCTGAGTGTGACATTCAACACATAGCATGTCAAAGTTCTAATAATAGACGCGAGGAGCAGAGGCTGATCTCACTGACCACAAACCACACCCTCTTCCTCTCCGGCTTCTTTCCCTTCAGCTTGGGCAACAGCTCTGTCTGCAGTGATGGCAGCAGCTCCTCCATCACTAGGTTAGCCAGCACCTGCAGATAGGCAGAGGGAGTCACTACTGAAGCCCATGGCAGCTGTAATGATACCAGACTGAGTCAAGACACAAAACACCCACATGGCACCGACTCATGGAGGAACAGCAAAAGTGTTGAATCACTGAGTTGTTGTAATGTCATAGCAACGAAGCGGTCTGCAACAGACAGAATCCCCACACACACAGATGTGGCAGTTGAGTCCTGTGTGAATACTGAGCTGTATTGATCAGGCAAATAAAACGGTCTGTCAGTGACACGAAATATGCTTTAAAAATTATTACAACTTTTTATTTACTTTTTAATTATTAATACACATAAATACTTGATTTGTAAAATTGTTTAACTGACCAAACTGTTTTTCTATGATAAAATATTTACTGTATATATTCTGTTTTATATTATACAATACCATTCAAAAGTTTGAGGTCAGTAAGTTTTTTAATGTCTCTGAAAGAAGTATCTTATGCTCACCAAGGCTACATTTATTTGATCAAAAATACAGTAAAAAATCATTTGTAATATGCTGATTTTTTGTGCTCAAGAAACATTTCTCATTATTAATAATGCTTAATACTTAAGTTGTGCGGCTTAATATTTTCTGAATGGTGGCGTAATTCATGTAACAATATGTTATTTATTTGTTAAGTAGATGTACAATAGGTACATTACCTCATCACCTTTTTTTGTGATAGTGACTAATTGTAAAATAGTTTATTTTATGTCTGTTTTCAGTTTCCTTACACAACAACACCTTGTCTGCCAAATTAGTGTTCAAAATTGGACCTAACAATAGTTGGAGGAAGGCAGAGGTGTTTCCTTAAGTAGCTACAGGACATCCTGTGAAAGACCCTGATGTGATCTCAAGATTTCATAACAACAGGAGCTTTGGTATGAATTTTTGTAAGGAACAGCATATCAATATTTTGTGGTACTTGCTAAGGCAGTTATGCAAGTGTTTTGCGAGTCAATGCAAAGTTTCTTGAGGGAACACAAAAGTTAGGCGAGGGAACGCAAACGTTTTGCAAGTGCGTGCTAAGTTAAAGGGGTCATATGATGTTGCTAAAAATAACATTATTTTGTGTATTTGGTGTAATGAAATGTGTTTATGTGGTTTAAGGTTCAAAAAACACATTATTTTCCACATACTGTACATTATTGTTTCTCCTCTATGCCCCGCCATTCTGAAACGCGTCGATATTTACAAAGCTCATCGGTCTGAAAAGCAAGTTGTGCTGTGATTGGCCAGCTATCCAGTGCGTTATGATTGGCTGAATACCTCAAGCGTGTGACGGAAATGTTACGCCCCTATCATATTGTGATGATGCCCTGTCCGGCCGGAGCGATGATTCAAAAACATGAAAACCCATTATAAATGAGGCATTCGTTGCATCCAGTGGGGACATAATTATGGATTATAATGACTATAATCCATATAGTCCATATTGCGTTGAGTGAGCAGAGGTATGCACCAAGAGCTTGTAACACTCCAAAGAGAAAGGAAAAATTGAAATCGCATCATATGACCCCTTTAAAGGCAGTGTTAGGAAGGTTACTTTGGAAAAGTATTAGGTTACAGATTACAAGACTATTTTTACTGACTTTTCTTAGAGTGTAGCATACGAGCTAACTACTAATACACTGCTAAGTATAATTGTTCAGAGTGTGTAGTTTTACAAGTTTACTAGCTAATAAAAAAAATTGTAATTGTTAAAAAATGTGTAAGTGTTCAATAATTCAATGTTGTATTTAAAAATACAGTTATTTATATTTTCATATTATTATATAATGCATTTATATTATTTTACGAACAATTTTTTTAACAAATCAAAATTAACATATACAAAATATATTTTTGGCTGAGATTTGATGCAGTGACACAATTTTGCGTTGTGATTACGTGATATACGAAGGAATTTTCCTTATTGATTTTTCACAGGTTTTTTACCTGCATTTTAAATTACGCATTGTATTTTCTGTTACAACAGATAATGGATAACGGATAAAGTCCTGGAAAACTACTAGTACCCTTTCCATTTTTTTTTAATATTTTTCTTACAGTGTACTAACTGAACAACAGCAGATACAAGCTACTAACAAGGTGTATCACAATAGGTGTGTTCGTCTTGAAGCGGCGCTGCGCAGATCGATCGGTGTTTGACATCAAAGCACCGCGAGAACAATTAGAAAGCATGCAGATCTGTCAAATTATTGTTGAACAATTGCAAATAGCAGTTAACTTAATTCACATGATCTGTGTACTGCTAGGCATCTTTGGTTTCCTCTTTTTGTGTAATTTAGATGGAAAATGTGTGCTTTTTTTATCGTTTGAATCACTTATAAAAAGTTGCTAAAAGTTGCCAAATAAATAAAAAAAATAGCCAAATTTGTTGCTAGGTGCTTTTGGAAGAAAAAGTTGCGTAATCTGAAAAGTTGCTAAATCTAGCAACAAAATTGCTAAATTGGCAACAATGCCTTAATGGCAGGAGGCTTCATGCACATAAAAAACAGGCAAAGCAACAAATTAATTCAACATATTTCTTTTTACAGAAAATATTCAGATGTAACCCCCTTTGTAATCGTTAACATTTTCTTAAGTAACTGTAATTCAATTACACAATTTTTCTCAGTAACTGTAACTGATTACAGTTACATTTATTTTGTAATTAAATTATGTAACACCAGGGGTGGCGTTTCCATATGGCAGAGTATGGCAGTTGCCATACCCTAGCCCAGTCAGGTGTGCCGTGGAAAATGATCCAAACTTCATATCTCTATTATATTTCGTCATTATTATTTTAAATCAATGCTATTGGTCTTCCTTATGTCTGTTTGAGGGTTTTACAAATATTTATCCAATGAAAAGCATTTAAAGAGCTTGTCACTAAAGCTCGTAATGCCATTTTCAAACTGTCAGCGAAACCTCATAACTTCACCCCGCCTCCATTCAGATTGACGCGCCACGCACAGCCTGGAGACAGATCTCCGCTTGTTCGCAATGTAAGGGTAAATAAATAATTGTGATGTTTGAAGAGCGGAGAAGAGTCTTATCTTTTGACGTCTAGTTGTAGCCATATACTTTTGTAGCCTACGTTTTAAATATCCTGTGCACATAGCGCTTCATCGTTTCATGATATTTTGGCCAAGTGTATTAAACGACAAGAAAAACTATAGCACCCATATAGCTACAATAAAGTTATAACCTGTAAGTTGATGAAATCGTTTAATGCGATGCACTTGCTGCCTCAGATACAGCTGTTCTAATGACAGACAAAACACAGACTTCCGTCATTCGCTGGTCAAAAACTAACTCCATTTGATCTTGATTTTCATAAAATGTTAAGTGCAAGTGTCTGATAAAGCCACAATACCAACTCTGATGATGTTTAAACGTTATCCCTTTCTATCTTTTTTTCCTATATTTCTGTGCTTAATGTTGTGCCGTTGGATTTTTTATTTATCAAAACTGTGACCCCCACCCCCCACCGCCATACCCTATGGTTTTATGAAACGCCGCCACTGCGTAACGCCATTACATGTGATTAGTTACTCCCCAACACTGGTTAAAGAGACATGGTGTTGTAAAAATCTGAGATAGGAGAAACAAATATATTTCAATGCTTTTGTGTTCACAAAACTTTTGAGTTCCTTGCTTTTGCTTCAAAACAACAACAATGAGAAATTTAATGAGCAAACAAAAGTTTTGTGAGCGAGTACTAAGTTTCTTAGGGGAACGCAAAAATATTGAAATAACATTTTTTCCTATGACCATGTCCTTCTGTAGTATCTACATATTAAACAAGTTATTAAATGTAAATTTTAAAATTATTCATTTAAATAATTCTGCCTATTAATCATGTATCTATCATATTTAAATGTTTGTTACATGATTTATAAAAACTATCCTCATAAAATATAAGCAGGCATTTAAAACTTTCAGTCAAGCATGAAATGACAGTCCATTGAGCCACATATGGGATGTTATCAGCATGACACTCCTAAATCCCTGTCCACACTCAGCCTTTGACTCCACCAGCCTGCTGACCACAGTATGATGCCTGCATTAATCACAGCGCATTACTCAGGCTCTCTGTGGCCACTATCATGACTCATCTGATTCATTCAAAAGAAGTGGACTCTGCTTTTCTGGAAACTCATTCAAAACATGCTTGTGAGTAATATGGAGACCAGGAGGCCCACCTGACAGTCAGTGCCCACCAGCATATCCCATGATTCATAGTGACCCTTCTCCTGCCTGTAGAAGTGAATGGCCTTTAGGAAAGCCTGCACCTCACATTCCATACTCTTCAGATAATCTGCAGAGACATAACAGAGAGAAGAAAATAGTTCTGTCAGATGAATCGATTGTGTAATATAGAATCATGTGAGCAACTTCTCTTTTGTGGTTCCAGAAAAAAGGAAAAAGACCAAGACAGAAATTATTTGGAAATGCCAAATAAGATGAAAGGCTTTTGCGCATTACTTAAATGAGTGAAAACTGAGAAACCCATCACCCTAAATGACTTGTACTGTTAAATAAGGAAGAAATAAACAATCTAACATTCAGTGTTGAGGATTAACTAACTAAATGTTGCAACTAATGCAATACATTTTCAGTAGTGTGACAGTATCTTACCTATTAAAAAACTATATAATTATTAAATAATAAAATTAATATTAAAACGAAATATAAATTTAAATATTTGAAGGCTGCTCTTTCTTACTTTTTTATTTTATTTTAAGCTGTTTTTAGTGTATATCTATCCATTCCATAATCATAACCATAATCAAGTTTCAAGTAAAACTTTTTTCTTAATAAATAAATAGTTTTAGATTATTATATAAATTATATATTATTTTTAACATATTTTAAGATATTGTCTTCAGATAATCAGATAACCCTTAACCCTAAGTAAACGGTAACACTTTAGAATAAGGAACACATATTCACTATTAATTAAGATTTTTCCCTCAATAAACTCCTAATTTGCTGCTTATTAATAGTTAGTATGATAGTTGTAAAGTTTAGGTGTTTGGTAGGATTAAAGGGGTCATATGATGCGATTTCAATTTTTCCTTTCTCTTTGGAGTGTTACAAGCTCTTGGTGCATAAAGAAGATCTGTAAAGCTGCAAAGACTAAAGTCTCAAATCCAAAGAGATATTCTTTATAAAAGTTAAGAGTCAGCCACACCTACCTAAAACGGCTCGTTCTAACACGCCCCCACATACCTACGTCGCTCTGTGGGAAGATTTGCATAACGCCGCCCAAATGTTCACGCAAAGAAAGAAGGCGTAACTTTTATTCTCACTGTAGTATTGTTGCCGCCGCCATATCCTGAAGATGCTGTGTGCTTCGTTGTGAAACCGAAACTACTTTGTTTGGTCTTCCAAAAGAGGACGATATCTGCTTCGTCATGCCTAGAGCTGATCCGTGCTGGTCGCTGAGGAAATACAACAGTATGGTGAGGGGCGTAACATTTCCGTCTCACGCTTGAGGTATTCGGCCAATCACAACGCACTGGATAGCTGGCCAATCACAGCACACCTCGCTTTTTCAGACCGATGAGCTTTGTAAAAATCGACGCGTTTCAAAAAGGCGGGGCATAGAGGAGAAACAATAATGTACAGTATGTGGAAAATAATGTGTTTTTTTACTTTAAACCGCATAAACACATTTCATTACACCAAATACACAAAATAATGTTCTTTTTAGCAGCATCATATGACCCCTTTAAGAGATCTAAATTATGGTCATGCAAAATAAGGCATTAATATGTGCTTTATAAGTACTAATAAACAGCCAATATGCTAGTAATATGAATGCTAATAAGCAGCTAGTTAATAGTGAGAATTGGTCCTTAAAATAAAGTGTTACCAAGTCAACTTTGGTGTGTATCTCATCCCAAACATGAATGATACCTTAAATTGTGAGGCTTATTTTGAAGTCTTTTAGAATCTGTCTTTCAACTTACAATAGCAGACGAAAGCAGAATACAGTTACGTTTAATGTAAAAATAGTCTTTACAACAGTTTGATTTTGCTCTGTGTAGGTGGTTATCTCTCCTCTCGCCCAGTACATGAAACATGAAGGTGTGAAAGTGGAGTCTTTTGCAGTTGTGTGACGAAGTAGAAGATTATTGCACACACGATGCTCTGCAGAGGCAGTGTAACCGCTAAGCAGCAAGTACGCAGGAAGAGAGCATTGCAATTCTGAATATTATTAGTGTATCACCATGACCACCACAGAAAAACAGTAGTAAACTGATGCAAGAGCAGAGGCTGCAACATGCAGCTTGAGGTATCCTCTCATCAGCCTCACTACCGTGTTGATTTTGGGTGGGTGTACAGAGAATTAGTCAGAACGGATTCAAGAAGTACTTTCAAATTGAGCAAACAGAAATTCTGTAGGAATTAAATCTTTCCCCTTGGGGTATAAATGACAAATTTGATCATAGACCACAAATGCAAAGTCAAAAGTGCACTCTGAGACCGAGGCAGTGCTGATCTGGTACCTTGGTTCTGATGCCGAATGCAGTCATTCAGGATTGAGACGAAGCGGGCCCGCTTCTCCTCCTGCTGGAAACAGAAGTACGAGTCTCGTCTGTAAGGCAGACTCAGGTACACAGGAAGTGGACCGGGAACCGCCACCACAGGAACGGAGGGCTCTTCCTTGGAACCTGAACAACACACAAACACTCATTCCAACCAGAAGAGAGAGATCAGGATGGAGAACCAGACAAACACTCACCATTAGGATCAGGAAAGGCCTTGTCTACGACGGCAGTGTATTTCTCCTCTGAGGTCAACACAGTGCCCCCTGTTGGCAGGTGTTTGTGGCGGGCAGGGGTTCCCTTTGTATATGACTGGATGCATGAAATATTACAACATCATGAGAACGTTCTGTCAGAAAAAGTGCCTTTTATGTGAAAAAATGATCAAAGATAACTTTTAACCTCCTGGCTATCATGTAACTCCAGGCTATAGTCGGCACGGACCACAACAAATCTCTCTCTCCACTTTTTGTTGTCATCAAAGTAAAGCACACTGTCCTTGTACAGGACCTCTGAGGCCTGCAGAGGCTCCTAGAAGTGAAACATACTAGTGTCAGTGAGAGTAAATAATGTAAGTGAGAGTGCAATAAAATCATTGATGTTGTCAGTGTAAGACAGTTATGCTTTCACCTTCTGTTTGAGGAGCTGGGCCTGTCCTGCTCTATGCTGCTCCACCTCATCCTTCAGATGGCAAAAGAAGGCGATACAACTTTGCCTTCTGTAATGAGGACTAAAGTTCTTCAGCTCAGCCTCTGTCCGGCCTGCACACACATGAAAGATCAGATTGCCCTTGTGAAAAAGAAGTGTGCTTAATTGTATTGAATGTGCACTTGTGATGTACCCAAGATCTTAAAAGTATATTATAAAAAGCTGTACTTGCAAACACATTAATGAAATAAAAGGCCACTTAAATACTTAAAGGGATAGTTCACCCAAAAATGAATATTGGCCCATGATTTACTCACCCTCAAGTCATCCTAGGTGTGTATGACTTTCTTCTTTCAGACAGATCCAATCGGAGTTATATTAAAAATTGTCCTGGCTCTTCCAAGCTTTATAATGGCAGTGGGCGGGTGTTTCTGTTCAACAGTTCAAAAGAAGTCCAATAAAGTGCATCCATCCACAATAAAAAAAGTGCCTCACATGGCTCCGGGGGGTGAATAAAGACCTCCTGTAGCGAATCGATGCGTTCTTGTAAGAAACATATCCATATTTAAAACGTTATGACCACTTTTCTGTAGCTTGCACTAACTGTTGTACGCAGAAGCCGTTCCGGGCGAATGACGTAGGACATATGCGTAGCGCATGTGCCGGTGAGAATATGCTAGTCTCGCGAAATCCTCCGACATTTTTCTTTACAAATCCTCGTTTTGTACTTCTAATTTGTGACCGGTGTTTTGTTTTGTTCTCTCCTCTCTGCTTCCACGTTCGTCACTTCTCACCGGCTCATGCGCCACGCATACGTCCTACGTCATCCACCCGGAATGAACGCGCATACGACAGTTAGCGGAAGCTAGAGATTACGGTTTATAATGTTTTAAATAAGGATATTTTTCTTACAAAAAAGCATCGATTCGCTACAGGAGGCATTTATTCAGACGTGTGGGACACTTTTTTATTACGGATGGATGTGCTTTATAGGACTTCTTTTGGACTGTTGAACAGAAACACTGCCATTATATAGCTTGGAAGAGCCAGAACAATTTTTAATATAACTCCGATTGGATCCGTCTGAAAGAAGAAAATCATATACACCTAGGATGGCTTGAGGGTGAGTAAATGGGGCTAATTTTAATTTTTAGGTGAACTATCCCTTTAAGTACTTAAAGCAGAAGTCAAGTTAACGGAAAATTTTCCATCATTGACTGAATTTTTTTAGCAGTGACGGAAAAATCTGAAGGCAGTCCATCATTTTGACAAATTACACAGAGGGTGATCTATTGTAACTGCAATGCCCACCCCGTCCAGTTGGTGGCGAGTGCACACTCCAGTGTGGCAGCAGAGCGTGTTATCATCAGCTATCAGTTATCCTCCAGAACAAAATGAAAACTGCCAAGTCATGCGTCCAAGGCAAAGATGCAAAATCTGACAATTGCCTCTGCATCAGTCTCCCTTGCTGCATTATGTGACATTGTTCACATGCTGTTTTACTGACGTATTTCCAGTCGAAATGCTGATTGATCAATTACATGACACATGATACAGATAAGTTGTGTTATATCTTTCAAAATACCTTCCGATGTTTGTTCATGTTTATTTGGTGCTATAAGTAGTAGTAAATTAGAAGAGATGACTAGTTCACGCTCTGCCAATTTACAGCGATCTGTCATGCCACATTAAAGAGCGCCAAAATGGTATTTATCGTTTGAATCATTTTCAATCCAAGATATTGTTTCATATCAAAAATAACAAAGCTCAAAACTTATTGCAATTTATTGGATGGGAGGTGTGCTGCAATGTTCTGTTTTGTGTGGTGTTAAACACAAGAGGTGATGCACAGACTGTCTGTTCTCTTCATAATTAAATGCACAATCTAGCCTATGTGCTTGTGTAAGTTCATGATTAAAAATTAAAAAAACAAAAACAAAAGCTGTTTAATGTTTTATTAAGATATGTAAATTAAAATGACAGGTAATAATAGATTATAAAGGAATTTTTACAACCCTGTCAGTCAAAATGATTGGCCAATGCAAAATTCTATCCCAACCTCTGACTTAAAAAGTTAACTTCTTATGACTGGTTATTAACACCCTTCAGTACACTTTTAAAAAGTTCACTTTGTAATTTCTTTTCTGTACATTGTGCTTTAATAATCTTTTGTTGTACTATTGTTGTAACTATTTTTGAGCTGTAGTGTGTTATCTGATATTACATTTAATACATTGAATGACTTGTGGTTACACTTTATTTTAAGGTGTCCTTGTTATAGTGTAATTATACATTTAAGTGCTGAGTAATATTAATTAACTACATGTACTTACTATATGGTTAGGGTTAGGATTAGGGTTTGGCTTAGGGTTACTTGCATGTAATTATGCATAATTAACTGTTATTATAATAGTAAGTACTTGTAACAGGTAAAGTGTTACCATATATTTTTTTAAATATAATAAACTGTAACTTTCTCATTAAAAATGTGTAATTACAAATATATTTAAATTTAGTACAGAGGTGTAGTCAACACCAGACCTTCCAAAACCAAGAACAATGACTGAACCCCTCGAGAACCAGATCCAGACCAAGACTAGACCCATTGAGATCCAGACCAAGACTAGACCCTTCAAAACCCAGATCCAGACAAGACTTGACACTTCAGGAACCAGAACCAGACCAAGACTAGACTCCTCGAGATCCAGACCAAGACTAGACCAGTCAAGATCCAAATCCAGACCAAGACTAGACTCTTTAAGACCCAGATCCAGACAAGACTTGACACTTCAGGAACCAGATCCAGACCAAGACTAGACTCATCGAGATCCAGACCAAGACTAGATCCTTCAAGACCCAGGTCCAGACAAGACTTGACACTTCAGGAACCAGATCCAGACCAAGACTAGACTCATCGAGATCCAGACCAAGACTAGATCCTTCAAGACCCAGGTCCAGACAAGACTTGACACTTCAGGAACCAGATCCAGACCAAGACTAGACTCCTCGAGATCCAGACCAAGACTAGACCAGTCAAGATGCAAATCCAGACCAAGACTAGACTCTTTAAGACTCAGATCAAGATCAAGATTAGACCCCTCGAGACCCAGATCCAGACCGGGACTAGACCCTTCAAGACCCAGATCCAGTCCAAAACTAAATTTTAATAAACCAAGATACTGAATTTATTGCAGAATTTATTTATAGTGTTTAACAGTTGTTTTAACACCTTTAATTTATTCACCTTTAATTTAATTGATCGTGAACATCATACTAGCATACTATTCTGAATATTTCTGCCATATTTTTATGAATATTAATTGTGGTATATATTATGCCAAATTCAGCTATAGCTTGTTGAAGCATGCATTACTTGGAATGGGTGATATGACCAAAATACAATATAAGAAATTTTACTGTAATAATACATATCACAATATCTACAGTCTTGAAGGGTGTCAAATTAATGCAGTGAGATCATGCAACTTATTGTTCCTGACACTTGAGGGAAGAGAAGGTCTGTGACTCATTCCTAAAGACTGAGCCATCTTTACCACTTCACTGCACTGCCAAAATGACATGGCAGAGAGCGCAGGCCTGAGTCCATTGCAGCATTATTCCACTGAGCAACCTAAATTCAAAACTGTATTTGCAACAGCTCTTGGGCTTGGATCCCAGTTTCCAAGTTTTTAAAGGAAAATATCCTTTGACTTTCCTTGGAAAAACATTTTTCTGCCAAGGAGTAAATGGTATAGAATTCTGATTGTCTGGATGAATCCACTGGCAGCGGCTACATAATATGTAATTTACAGGGCAAATTAGACATGCTATATTAACCATTACCACTGCTTTGCAAAACAGTGTCTAAGACCATTTAGAAAATGACAGAATACTGCTGACTTGTGGTCCAGCTATGGTCACCATAATGATTCTGATCATAGAATTGATTTGGGATTACAAAAAGGGATGTTGTGGAGTCTAGATTCAATGTGAGCCTGATATATCAATTTATGTTAGACCGCAGGAAAATGCAATTCTAGTGCTGACAATTTACCTGAGTGATATTTTGCCAATGTAAACAAGTAACCATCACTGATCTCATCTGTTAAAACTTGTTATCATCTTGTCATCATCATGTGGAATTGTGTGAGAAAGTAACATAAATCATTAGTCACGGATAATCTTCCCTGTTCATTTGAACCATTTGATCCGGTTAAAAAATTGGACTGAACGATTTATTCATAAATAAACTGTCATAAATCCCACTTCTTCAGTTCGGCTGACTGACTCAATGATCTGATCTGATTAAAGTCTCCCTGTTCCTCACATAAATCTCTCATAAAATAAAATAAAATAAAATAAAAAGATACACATTCTGTCTTTCTTGGAGTGACAATTCCTGGGTTAAAAGGGAGCGAAGTTGAATATGAAATTATACAAACACAATAATCGATTCTCATCACCCAATAGCATATAAAGTAGAAATACAAAAACAAGGAAGGACAAGCAAAAAAAAACAAACAAAAAAAACAGAATACTTTGCCATCATCTTTAAAAAAATTGAATAAACACAATATATTGTTTACATCTCAAAATAAGCAATAGGCAAGCTACATCAAAACACAAACATCAATGTAACAGAGACAAAACAAGCTTACATTTAATACCGCAAAATAACCTCTACTAACACTACAACTGTTGCTTATTTCTTATTGCATCACAGTGTCACACTTCAAATGTGAGAAATCTCCATCTTCAGAAAACGGATTGAAACTTCTTGAAACATCTTGAACAAAAGGAAAATCAAAATCAGTTATTTTAAAATTGAAATTCTGACAGTTTGCTTATTTGAGGCAGATTTCTTTCCTTCTTGTAACCCCACCCCCTCCTCTTAAGGGAGTTTTCCTTGTTATTAGAGTATTAGATTTCAGGGACTTTCAGGGATAAAGTTGTTTTTAAAGATGCTGTACGAATAAAACTGATGCTGTACGAATAAAATTGGATTGACTTGAGCTGAATTTAATTAAGTGAGTTAGAGAACAGACAGCTGCTCTGAGGAGGGCAAAGACATGAAAGAGTGGTTTCCTGTGAGGACACACACACCACAAATACACACCACACAAACACACACTTGTGATAAGAGCACAACCGTTGTAAATACTGGACAACTCAGCAAATTCTTTCTAAAAGATACAGAAACTATGAAACAACTCTTACCAGGTTCACAACAGTAGCACTGTCAGTCAGTACTAATAGTAATGCAAGATTGCACTCAGCATTTTGATATTGTACCATACTGTCCAAATCCACTGAATTTTGAAGGTTTTAAGAATGATCACTATGTCAGTTATATCTTCTACAGGCTTAAACCATGAAGAGGTACAGTACAAGAGGGCAAAAGTGCATCCAAATGAGGACATATCAACTACACATCCCAGGAAGTTTTTTATGGAAAAATTTACCTCTTGTAGCTTTTTAAGCTATCAAAAATACACAGAGTCCAAAACTCTAACTCTTAAAGGGGACGTGTCAAATATGCATGTGCGTGTATGTCGGTGATGTGTGAATTATGTGTGAATGGATCAGTGATGTGTGGGTTGCTTGTATCTGCCCCTACACTCTGTAGATTTCTGAATACACACAGTGTTTATGTTTGTCCTCAGCATCCTTTCATCTGGACTGAGATTTCAAACAGCTGCTAGTGATAGTGGAATCTCTGTATGGCAGTGGGCCTTTCTTGGTTATTGGTATAGTTAAATATAATTGGTGCCTATTACAGGTCCAATGTAATTGCAGGATGTATTGATGCAGATAAATCCTCAACTCTCAAGAAAACAGAGAGAAAAAGATGAATCATTTATTGTAGTATATATATATATATATATATATATATATACATACAGTATATATATATATATATATATATA
>NW_015557117.1:699131-702612 GCF_001515605.1 Sinocyclocheilus anshuiensis | reverse complement strand
TATATATATATATATATACAATATATATATATATATATATATATATATATATATATATATACACACATACACTTTATATACTACTTTTGAACAGTAGTATATATACTGTTATATACTATATATGTAATGTAAATGTTTTTAACATAAGTCACTTATGCTCACTAAGGCTACATTAATTTGATCAAAAATATGATTCAACAGTGATATTGTGTAATATTATTAAATGGTATGTGCTATTTGTGAAGTGAGGTCATTTCCTGCAAACCCAAGGACTGCTGACTTTTGAGGCAGCTGTGAAATCAACGGAAGGTTTAAATGGGTCATATGACGTTGCTAAAAAAAACTATTTTTTTGTGTATTTGGTGTAATGCAATGTGTTTACGCAGTTTAAGGTAAAAAACAAACATTATTTTCCACATACTGTACATTAATGTTGCTCCTCTATGCCCCGCCTTTCTGAAACGTGTAGATTTTTACAAAGCTCATCGTTCTGAAAAGTGTGGTGTGCTCTGACTGGCCAGCTATCCAGTGCATTGTGATTGGCTGAATACCTGCACACACTCGAATATTTGATCAAAAAGAAAATAGAAACTGTTTAATATTGTTTAATATTATTGAAAGTTTAATACATTGTAAAATGTTATTAATATATTCATGCCAAAGCTGAATTTTCAGCATCATTACTTCAGTCTTCAGCATCACATGATCCTTCAGAAATCATTCTAATGTGTTGATTTGGTGATTAATAAACATTTCTTCTTTTCAGGATTTTTTTTGTTTTCATTTTATTTATTTTTTTATTTTGATGAATAGAAAGTTCAAAAGCAAATAATTTAATTGAAATAGAAATCTTTTGAAACATTCTAAATGTCTTAAAGGGATAGTTCACCCAAAAATGAAAACTCTGTCATTAATTATGCACCCTCATGTCGTTCCAAACCTGTAAGACCTTAGTTCAACTTCATAACATTATGGTTGAACCACTGATGTCATATGGACTATTTTAACAATGTCCTTTTAACCTTTCTGGGCCATAAAACATTTTAGTTGCATTGGTGTCTATGCAGGGTCAGAAAGCTCTTGGATTTCATAAAAAATATCTTAATATGTGTTCCGAAGATGAACGAAGGTCTTACAGGTTAGGAACGACATGAGGGTGTAATTAATTACAAAATTTTAATTTTTGGGTGAACTAACCCTTTAATGTCACTTTTGATCAATTTAATGGTTGCTGAACAAAAGTATTAATTTCTTGCAAGAAAAGAAAAAAAAACAATCTTACTGACACCAAACTATATATATATATATATATATATATCAATGTCAACATAGACAAACAAAGGGGCAGATGGTCACTGATAAACAGCATTTGAAATGTATTGTGTCCAGTGATGAGTTAAGCAGATCTGTGGGTCTCCCTGGGCAATTCATAAATACAGAGTGTTTACTCAACTGTTTTGCAGACTATTGCACATCTGTACTATAAGTTGGTCTTAAACTTCCTTCATCTCCCCACACACACAAACAGAGTTTTAAAAGCAGAGTTTTTAAATAGCCCCCGTCTCCAGTTTCCCCCATGATCACTGGTATCCTGACAGAGAATGGTGTCTGGGACTTTAGTTTTGTTGTTTTATATGTCCCTTATCCTTTGCCCTACATATGTGTGTTCCCTTGATGCAGGAAAGAGGAGGGTGATAGAAAGATGTGAAATCCCTTAAAGACAACACAAACTTTGATTCTGAAAAAACATATCAAACACACAATCATGCCACCCAAAGCTTAGTGAGAAAAAGAACAAAGCATCTACATGGTATGTGTTATTTGTGAAGTGAGGTCATTTCCTGCTAACTGTGTAATTTCAAAATGTCCTACATTTCATAGCTGACAGCCTGAGATGCTGCCAAAACATGACATTTATGAAGTGGAACAACCAACAGATAAAAATGACAGTACGATGCAGAATTTATAAGTAAATTGAGTGTTTGCATTGAACTGCTGCTTTCTCTGTGCCATGAAACTACAACGTTTTTCAGTAAAAGTATCTCTGAAAGTTGAAAAAATAATCCTAAGCAAAAGATGTAGGATATATTTCTAGCTCATCTGAAGATGCAAGGTCTTACGGGTTTGGAACGACATGAGGGTGAGTAATTAATGACAGAATTACCATTTTCCTTTAAACTGCCTCTCAGTGTTGAGCTGTTATCCTCTGGAGGTTTGGGATGAGCTCCCAAAATGAAGCTCTTGTTCCTCCCATGCCTTTAAAATCCAACTGATTCACTGACTGATACTCTTCCCAACAGCATAAACACACCCAAAAACACATTTTCAAAACCTCTTAAACCTCTTGTTCCACACTGTATGCGCAATTTATGATTTTCACCTGGATGATAACACTCTTTTATATTTAGATTTTATATTTAGACTGAAGGAAGGATCTGAGCCAAAATGCCATAAAAACGTGAGTGGGCTCTTTTGACTTATGAGTAACCATCAATAAGAAGGACTGATAAATAACCACTTAGCCACAGCCTAAAAAACAGCCTATAGAACCAAGAATACCTTATCGACCACCAAGCAACATCCTAGCAAACACCCTAACAAATGCCTAACTCACTCTAGCAATGCTCTAGTAACACCCTAGCAAACACCTAGAATGCCCTAGCAACCACTTACAACACCTTACCAACCATCTAACAAAAACCCTTAAAACCACATGAAACACCCTAGCAACCATCTAGCAAACACCCAGAACAACCAGAGCAACCATAACACCACCCAAACAAACATTGTACAGACTACCTAAAACACCCTAGCAACCACACAGAACAACCAGAGCAACCACCAAAAATACCACCCAAGCAAACATCATAGAGACCACCTAAAACACCCTAGCAACCACCTAGAACACCTTACCAACCGCCTAGCAACACCCAAGTAAACACCCTTAAAAAACTCAAACACCCTAGTAACCAACTCAACTCTCTACATTGCGAGTAAATCACTGGCATATGCAACTAAACCATGTCCATTCCCCCTAGAGCCCCACTGCGAGCTTTAAGTGAAGGGTAAGTGGCAAAGAACATAATGATGTGTAGCTCAGTTAGAAGGCAGAACGGCATTTTTCATTCAAGTGCTCAAACAACTGCATCAGGAAAGTGGATCCAGATTGCAGATTTGCACAATTATTTTCTAATACCAGAGCTGCTGGCATTAAAGGGGTCATATGACGTTGCTAAAAAAGAACATTATTTTGTGTATTTTGGTGTAATGAAATGTGTTTATGTGGTTTAAGGTTAAAAAAACACATTGTTTTCCAAATACTGTACATTATTGTTGCTCCTCTATGCCCCGCCTTTCTGAAACGCATTGATTTTTACAAAGCTCATCAGTCTGAAAAGCGAGGTGTGCTCTCATTGGCCAGCTATCCAGTGCATTGTGATTGGCCGAATTCCTCAAGCGTGTGACGGAAATGTTACATCCC
>NW_015557117.1:690553-698948 GCF_001515605.1 Sinocyclocheilus anshuiensis | reverse complement strand
TTGGGTTTGAGACTTTAGTCTTTGCAACTTTAGGGATCTTATCTATTCACGAACAGCTTGTAACACTCCAAATAGAAAGGAAAACTTGAAATCGCATCATATGACCCCTTTAAAAAGGCAAGAGGACAAGGAACAGAGAATGATTGTGTCATCTGATTACTTTTAGAAGAATTTGCCCAAGTTGAATAAGACACCTCAGCAAGGTGCCATATACCTCAGTGGGCACAGACGGCGGCTTAAAACTGTGCTGAGACCACCAGAATACAAGATATGCTTGAAGTAGTGCCGTCACTGAATGTGGACTGATAATCTTCTTATGGCCTAGTCAGCTTAAAAAAAAAAGAAGCTTTTTCAGTTCATGTGATGACTAAACAGCAACACAAACTGGATTCCAACTGCATTTCATCAGCATTACTTCACCTATTAATCTGGTTAACACAAGTCACACTCAAGTTTTAACAGTGGTATTATGCTAAATCTCTTTAGTATGTGACTAATAAATTAACTTTATTATAGGATGTAATTCTAGGTTATTAGGATGCCATTCTAAATGTAAAATTATCTGGTCAAATAAAATGATGCACTGATTTAACTGTTTTTTTTACATCTTATAAGCTTATATCTTACAATTGAATTTTTTTCTCAGAATTGCAAGTTTACATCTCACAATTTTGACTTTTTTCTTGTAACTCTTGAGTTTACACCTCTCAATTCTGACTTTTTTCTCAAAATTATAAAAATTATTCTAAATTTATAAACTATGAATTAACTTTTTTTATGTGAGGGCGAAAATAAACTTCTCTATATATATATATATATATATATATATATATATATAAACTTTTGCCTTTCACAGTTGTGCTAAGCAGCATATGGGTCACTTTATAGCATATGAAAGAGAGACCAGAGCACATCAGGCCCCTCTCAGCTAAATAAATCCTAGTTAGTTCCAAAAACCCATGACATCATTTAGGAGTTTAGTGGAGGAGGGAGTGGTGAATAGCGCATCATAATTAATGACACATTCTGTGCAGCTTTTATATGCTGGAGCTGTTTAAATTTTTACCATCTTTTACGTCAGCCCACACCCCTGTACTGCTTTATGTCTATTCTTTATGTTTTCGTCTACATGACAACTGTTTAATGGCATGCAATTAACTGTTATGAGACAAAAAACAAATGTAATCAACCCATAGACAGCATTCTAACGACAGCACAAACCCTGGAGTGATCCTGGAGTCCTCATTTAAACTGAGTGTGTATACATTGGACAGCACTAGGCAAATACATGCCAGGGCCCCAAAAAAAAAAGGCCAAGAGGACGTGGCAAATAACTTGAGTTTTTGGAGCACAAGGGCGGTATTCACTCCAAGACTGAAGCCCTTTCTGTTTCAGTTTATAACCCAGACTCTTATTCTGCTAATAGTTTACTAGCTGAACCACACGAATGTGATGTCACAATGTCAAGTATTATAATTAGTGTGTCATTCTCCTTTGATCATAATATAATACATTTTATCTGTCCACTTGTATTAGGCGCCCTTAGTATCACTGCAACTGGGGACATTATAATTTCTATAACTACTATGTGCAATTTATTAAATTACACTCCCATGAAATGCACTTTTAAACTTATAAACCAAAGCTCCCATGCAAAGTACTTTAACTTGTGCAGAATTTAGGCAATGCAACCTTTTTATCCAGCATTCATATTACTTTAAGTCAGCAAAAAAATGGGGGTAAATATTCAGCTGAAAAGACTGAACAATAAAGAGAAGTGAATGTTGGAATGAGTTTCCACTCTGGTCCAATACTTCCTGTTCACTGCTGGCCAGATGAAATAAGAGCAAAACAATCCCCATTATGCAGGAACAGCTGTGCTCCCCATCAGGGGAAGGAAACCCATTCTCTACAGTATATGCGCTCAGAATGTGTGACATTCCAGTGAAATCACATACACACTTCAGTGCATTCACAAAGGTAGTAAGTATATCAGTGATTCTGAGAGTGCTGCAAAGGAGCAGTGGAATGCATACCTGAATATGAATATGAAAAAAAATGGAAATTGTGGTAATACTTACATTACAGTCTCCATGTCATACACATTAGAAGGTCCCACTTTATATTAACTTTCTTTAACTACCATACTTAAATAAGTGTTATAGGTACAATGTGTTTATTGTGTTTATGCTACAGTATATTGCTTTTCAGGTGGGATACAGGTAAGATTAGGGAGAGGATTCATGGTATGGTTAGGTTTAATAGTGAGTTAAGGTAGGGTCAACAGTGTAATTATACACTCTAAAAAATACTGGGTTCAAAACATCCCAACCGCTGGGTCAAAACAACCCAATAGCTGGGTTTGTCCCTTTTTAACCCAGCGCTGGGTTATATTTAACCCAGCATTTTTTAGAGTGTAGATGTGATTACAGAGATGTAATAACATGCAGGTATTTTTAAATGTAAGTACAATGTAAAAACATGTATAGGTATGTACACAATAAATGCATTGTATGTCATGCCATAGTAGTTCCTGACACTTATATATAAAGGGGGCCCTAAGTTATTAAATTTGCACTTAGGGCTAAATAAAAAAATGTGCTGATATTTAATACAACTGTTGCTTATGTGATATTTCTTAAATATTAAAGGAACAGTTCAGCCAAAAATGAAAATTTGCTCAAATTTACTCACCTTCAGGCTAACCAAGATGTGGATTAATTTATTTTCTTCATCGGAAAAGATATGAAGATATTTTGCATTACATCACTTGCTCACCAATGGATCTTCTGCAGTGAATGGGTGCCGTCAGAATGAGAGTTCAAACAGCTGATAAAAACATCACAATTATCCACAAGTAATGCACACAACCCCAGTCCATCAAATAACGTTTTGTAAAGTGAAAATCTTTTCTTTTTTTATAAGAAATAAATCTATCATTAAGGCGTTTTAACTGGAAACCATTGCTTCTGGCCAAAATACGAGTCCATAATATGAGTCCATCCACCAACATATATGTTTAGTACTGTTTTGGACTGTTTTCGCTTGTATATAGTGCTTGATCTGTGTATATTTCTTTCCTGATCCAAGACAACTTTTTTTCAGACAAGGCAACTTTTTCACTTGAGAATGCAATATTATGCTTAGAGGACTCGTATTTTAGCCAGATGCAACATTTTGATGTTAAAAACATTAATGATGTTAATGATGGATTTGTGTATTACAGCTTTTCTCCTCACAAGACGTTGAACATTTGTAGACATGGTTTTATCAGCTGTTTGTACTCTCATTCTGACGGCACCCATTCACTGCAGAGGACCTACTGGTAAACAAGTGATGAAATGCTAAATTTCTCAATTCTTTCCGCTTTCCGCTCTACATCTTGGATGGCCTACATTAACTTTCAGGAAATTTCCATTTTTGGAAACTATTGTTTTATTTAACCTGTATCATTACAACAAGGTTGACAAAATGATAATAAAGTACATGGTTCATTATTCAGTATTTGACATGATGTGTAGCCAAGTATGGTGCCCCATGCTCAGAATATGTGCTCTGCATTTAACCCATCCAAGTGCACACATATAGCAGTGAGTAGCAACCATACACACACACCCCCAGGAGCAGTGGGCATCCATTTTTTTGTTGGGACGCCTGGGGAGCAGTTGGGGGTTCAGTGCCTTGCTCAAGGGTCTCACCTCAGTCATAGTATTGAAGGTTGAAGACAGCACTGTACATTCACTCCTCCCACCTACAATCCCTGCCAGTACAGCGACTCGAACCCCCAGCCTTTGAGTTACAAGTCTGACTCTCTAACCATTAGGCCACAACTGCCCCATTTATTTATGTAAATGCACAGCAGAGTGACTACGTAAACAACATGGAAATATTAAACAGCTATTGCATGACGATCAGCTGCGGGTTGACTGATCATAAGTGGGGTTAAAGGTGTGGTGGGCATGTGGTAGGTTTGGGTGGGTGTGCACTCTGCATCAAACTGTATAACATAAACTGATGACATTTCCTGCACTGCAGTAGTTCTCAAACGCATGTTTGATGTGTTTATTAAAGTTATTATTAGTTAAGGTTATTCTTGGAATTCAATTGCCTGCAATAACATATATTGACATAATAATTTAGTGGTTAGACGCTGAATTTGACTTCAAAAAATAATGCAAGAAATTTGGGGAAAAGGAAAAAAGAAGAGAGAGAAAGTCCCATTTAATTAGGCTATACTCAACTTATTAGTCTCAGCACTAGACATAAGATGCAATCGTTAGTTCCACAGACTTTATAGTATTAGATGGAAGCCCGTTTACCTCGTATGTAGCTTATTTTACTCTCGTCCAACAGACTGGATGAGGATGCTCCCATTGTTCAGCGTGGTTTGTCAGCGGTCCCGAGCGGAGGCTTTTTCCCGTTTGTCCGATTCGGTTTTGAAGCGTCGGATAATGACGAGCGCAAATAAACTGTGACTCAAGCATCTCACACTTCCTCAAACTACAGCGCCGCCCGCGTACCCTCTCAGCTCTGTCAACATCTGTCAACAGGCAGCTTTGGCCATTTTTATAGAGCAATGTTTTGACGTTAGACTGCCTTGTTACTTTATTAATGTATTTACGGATATTTGCAATATAGCCTACACCTCTTTGTATATTACCGCGAAAAAAAGTTATTTTGAAAAACTTTATATAAAAAGACAGTAGGCCTATTAACCGTTTGCCAAGATATGGCATAAAAATGGTTTGTTTGAAAAGTATTAGAATGTAGAACAGAACTTACGTAGTTTATAACTGTTTTAATCAGCCTAGGTATTCTAGGGATCGTCTACAAAGTGCAAAACGAAGAAAATAAACGTGGGGTGCGTCCTCTGGTTGGAATTAGCCTAACGTTACTCATAACTAAAAAAAAATAACAGTAAGATGCGCACAAAGACGCAAAGTTTTACACATGTATTTTGTGTGTTGCTATTCAGAATGAATCCTGTTTAATAATATAAATAAATAAATAAATAAATAAATAAATAAATAAATGAATGAATGAATGAATGAATGAATGAATAAAGTTTACAAGCTATAATGTATGTGACGCTTATGTTATACTCTACTCCCCCCTAGTGGCAAACTTTGTGTCACTCTCAATGCTAAAAAAATATTTCATCTCCATGGTGTTTTGTGTTTGGAAACCCTTTTCCACCACATAAGAAAAAATGTTTTGGTAAATCATGATGACATAACATTTCGAATTTTTATCCCATAATTATGGCTTACCTCATATTTTGACTTCGATATAACTGTTTAGTCATAATTAAAATTTTTATATCATATAAGTATGCTACCTCATAATTTAGACTCTTTATTTCATAACTTTATTCAATTTTATGTCATAATTTATAGGTATTTAGATTTTAATTTTTGTCATAATTTTGACTTTTAACTGCTTTAATTAGCCTATGATATATCTCATAATTTTGACTTAGCATCTCATATGTTTGACTTTTTATGTCAAAATATATATTTTTTTACCAAAACATGTTTGTTTGTTAGTTTGTTTTATTTCTTTTATGTGGCGAAAATGGATTTCCATTTTGTTCTACCTTAAACGCTAGTCAAATAAACCTTACGTTTTTTTCTAGGATGATCAGGTTAAACCATCAACACAATGCTATCGGCCCGTCCAAGCCACTTTAATAAGACCATCTGTGGTGCATTCATCTTGGGGAAACACTTTGGACAGGTGGCTAGTCCATCAAAGAGCAAGCATACACAGAATTACAACGGCTGTAGTCTTTTCAATTTTCTTTCAACATTATCATATTTAAATATTAACTTGTAACAAACTTGAACATGACGTGTAGTTTATGCAACTGAACTGAAAGAAAGAAAAAACTATGCCCCACATCACATGTCTTTTTGCACACTGAAGTGTTAACAAGTGTTAACCGTTAACTGAAAAGATAATACTACATTTCCCAGAGTTCATTTAGGCCCACTGAATCCGCCATATTGAGCTCGGCTGAACGCGCTGGCAGGGAGAGAGTGTTCATAACATTGAGATGTAAGTATGTAAACAGCTGCGTTTTTGCAGAAATAGATGCTTTGTTGTTGTCGAGGTTGACGTTTACATTAGCGCAAAGGGTATTATATGTTACAAGCTCGCCGACAATGTCTTCATAATTGATTTAAAGGAGCCTGTAAATACAGCATCTGGATTAGCAGAGAGAGTTAGCCGTTAGCTCTACGTTTTCATGACAGCGCAGGAGATAAAACCTTTCCGCCTTTTTTTTTCTCTACCGTTTATTTTGTTTTGGGGTCTTTAATAACTGTCCGTTGCTGGAGAGCAGGCACTGTCATGCAATAGACGCTTTGTACGTGTAACGTTAGGTAGATGCTTTGTGTATTCATTGACACAAAGAGGTAGAAGTGCCTTCAGGAGCTCATTTTAGTCTGCTAGCTCTGCGTTGTTAGACAGATTCATCGTTTATTATAGCATGATGACCTAAAAAATAAACAAAACAAAAATGCAAAATTTATGACTAAAGTAAACATGGATAGAGGCTAAATTGACTAAATGAAGTGGCATCTTTCAGTTTAAACCAACGGCAACAGACCATAACATCCCTCAGATGTCAGTTGATGCTGTCCTTGTCCAAAACAATGCTATTTGAAAATTATGTTTTGTGTAAATTCTAAATAGAAAATATTTAATGATGTATGAATTTTGACATTTAACACACAATAATCTTTTTGTTTTGAGTTAGTATCTCACCAAAACTCTTCATATCGTAGATTTTGATATTCGTTTCTGCACATCATGTCAATACTGTTCACTTTGGCTGTTTTTCACAGAGGTGAAGGACACACAGTGTATAAAGATGACACAAACGGTCCAGACGAATGGGATTCAACCCCTCAGTAAGACCTGGGAGCTTAGTCTCTATGAATTACAGAGAACCCCACAGGTAAGAAAATTAATTCACCAGTTGTTGTCCACAGTTGGTACGTTCAGATTTTTCAAGTGCCATTCTGACTGTATCTTATGGCGCTTTTCCACTGCGTGGTACGGCTCAGTACAGCACGGCACGGTTCGGCTCGGCACGGTTTGCATTTCCACTGCAGTTCAGTACCGCTTTAGAGTGGGCGGGATTATTCACGTCGTTATAGTTGCGCCGCCTCTACTACCACGACTCCTAAAAAAAACGTTTTCATTCCGCGTCGCCCTATCAAGCTCTCGCTGGATCCGCTCCTCTGCTATCAACGAGAGGAACGCCTGTACTTCCACAACAGACAACAAAACTTTTTGGTGGTTTAAAAAAAAGGTGCGCTCGTTCAAAACAGTTGTGTTCGATGCTTCGCTGGCTGTGCTGATTTAAATCTAGCGGTTCTTTTGTGTTTGTGTCACAAGTTCAGTGACGCAGGTAGTGACGATTCTCTCCGGCCAATCCGTGATCAGCAGAGTTTACACGTCACGTTTTGGTAACGGTACGGTTCACTTGGAACCCCAACCGAAGTGGTACTAAAAAAAGTACCAGGTACTGTACCCAGTGGAGAACCCCCCAAAAGTGAACCGTACCGTGCCGTACCATGCAGTGGAAAAGCACCATTAGTGAAACCCTGTCGAGAGATGGTTCTTGGATATGTGGTTTAGTGTCAGACCCTCAATGCAGCTTCTGTGGTGTTGTGATCCCATAGGAGGCCATCACGGATGGTCTGGAGATCGCCGTGTCCCCACGCAGCTTGCACAGTGAGCTCATGTGTCCTATCTGCCTGGACATGCTGAAGAACACCATGACCACCAAGGAGTGCCTGCACCGCTTCTGTGCCGACTGCATCATCACTGCGCTCAGATCGGGGTGGGTTTGTGTAATATGTAGGATTTATGTATTCAGATTTATGTGATACTGCACATTTTCTTTGTGATGTGAAAGAATACAAGATAGTATCACTGGATTTTTTTCCCCAGGTGTAATATGATTGTATTAAGATATGAAATAAAGACCAAATCAAAATTGGAAATTCTTATATTTTATGGAATATTGCAGTGTATATTATGTGATTTATTTGTTCACATCATTTTTTATTTATTTATTTTTTAAGTGTCCTTTAATCTTTGATTCTTAAAGGGTTAGTTCACCCAAAAATGAAATCCGGGGGGTGAACAAAGGCCTTTTGTAGCGAATCGATGCATTTTTGTAAGAAAAATGTCCATATTCAAAACGTAATAATCACTTTAATCTAGCTTGCGCTCACTCTTGTACACGGAAGCAGTTCCGGGAGGATGATGTATGAGATCAGCGCTGCGCATGTGCCGCTCAGAAGTGGCGAACGTGGAAGCGCAGGGGAGAGATCAAAACAAAACAACGGTCAAGAATTAGAAGTACAAAACGAGGATTTGT
>NW_015557117.1:672069-690335 GCF_001515605.1 Sinocyclocheilus anshuiensis | reverse complement strand
TGAGTAAAACACAGCCTAATTTTCATTTTTGGGTGAACTAACCCTTTAAATCTTTAATTTTTTTTCTCATGCGAGAAGCCTTTTCACCCACATATGTCACAATAGAGAAGAAAAGATGCTCACAATTTCTGTTTCATTACTTTTTTGACTGTATCTTCACAGGAATAAGGAGTGTCCAACATGCAGGAAGAAGCTGGTGTCTAAGCGCTCCCTCCGTCCAGACCCCAACTTTGACGCCCTGATCAGTAAGATCTACCCCAGCAGAGATGAGTATGAAGCCCATCAGGAGAGAGTGTTGGCCCGCATCAGCAAGCACAACAACCAGCAGGCGCTCAGCCACAGTATTGAGGAGGGCCTAAAAATCCAGGCCATGAACAGGTTAGATGTCTCATATAAATCCATGTGTAAAATATGTTTTCTTGTATTTGCGTTTATTCATGTTTAGTGTTATATCTCTTATCTATGGCTGTCATGTGCTGAAATCAGTTGTAACTTGACAGGATTTTGAATGCTAGGTTTTTACTCTTTTACTCTTTCACTCTTTCTTTTGTCATTTCTGTCACTTTTTGTGGACGGAATGTTAATTTTGCTGGGGGTTTTTTTCTTCATCATCTGCTCTTGCTACTGTGTTCCACCACCGTGGGCTCTGTAGACTGCAGCGGGGGAAGAAGCACCAGATTGAAAATGGCAGCGGGGCAGAGGACAATGGGGACAGTTCACACTGCAGCAATGCATCAGTTCACAGTAACCAAGAGGCCGGACCCAGCATCAAACGAACCAAAACCTCAGACGATTCTGGACTGGACATGGACAATGCCACAGAGAACGGAGGAGGAGACATGGCAATGGACGGGGCCAGCGAGATTGAGCTGGTGTTCCGCCCTCACCCGACGCTAATGGAGAAAGAAGACGCCGCGCTGACAAGGTGAGCCAGTTCTGTTTCAGTTAGTTTTGCTTAACCAATTTAGCATCATTTTAGCTTTGTGTTTTAAACCAGTTTCTTTGGTTCCTTTTGTTATTTAGTCTTAATTTAAATGTGGAATTTGTTACCAGGTACATTAAGACTTCGGGGAACGCCACAGTGGACCACCTCTCCAAATACTTGGCTGTCAGATTGGCTTTGGAGGAAATGCGCAAAAACGGAGAGGCAAGTCCCATCAACGTAGAGGCAGCCAGCGAAAAACAGTACACCATCTACATCCCTACCGCAAACAACCAGTTCACGGTAAGTTTGGTGCCGCTTCATCTAGGGCTGCACAATATGGTCAAACAATCATATTCTGATCGTTTGGACAAAGATTGTGATATGATAAACATTTAACATCTCATACTTCTACTTGGATGCCACACCATTTTGCATTGCTTTCAAGCCAAAAATATTTAGATCTCCTGTCAAAAGAAGGAAAAACAAAAATATATGAACAAACGAAGTTTTTGAAGAATCTTTAACATCCATGGAATTGTTCCCATTTCACAAATGGACCTTTATAGAGGAAAAAGATTCTTTAGATTATTCAAATGTTCTTCACACAAAGAAAAATGGTTCTTCTAATATTTGAGTAAAAGGTTCTTTGGGGAACAAAAAATGTTTTTTATATGTACATGCATACAGATGTGACATCACATGAACTAAGACTCCTATTCCTGTATACTGTGGTGATTGTCATGCATATATTTCTTCAGTATGACAGTGGCCATTTTTCCATCACAGGTCCTGAATGGCTCTTTTTCTCTGGAGCTGGTGAGCGAGAAGTACTGGAAAGTCAACAAGCCCATGGAGTTGTACTTTGCTCCAACGAAGGAGCACAAATAAATCCAGTGAGCCTGACCCAGGACAGACTGTGATGGTTCATCCTCTCTTCTCTCTCCCTGTTTCTTTGTCTTTCTCTCGCTGTTCCTCCTCATTTGGAGTATACTAGTCTCTGGAGCCCCAGCTCCTCAATAACTGTGGCTGCTTTGATTTGGATTTTTTTATTGTCTTTTTGTATGGGAACGAGACCAGGGTTGATCATTGGGAGTGGGGTGGGAGGGCCATGGAAGTCAAACCAGTGTGGATTTGTTCCCCCCCTTCAGTTGACACAATCATTTCATTGTTACATGTTGAGTCCTTTTGAGTCAAGAGGACTCCGATGTTGCCTTCAACAAGCCAAAATTTCAGTCTACAAAATGGATATTGCATCCGTAACACCATGAGGAAATCACACTGAGTGCTTCATGAGAGACTCTGTCAGAACGTGGCTTTCGTAGCCAATGGCGCTGTCCTTTAATATTAGACTTGACCAATGACGTTCGCAGAGCTGTAAGAAATTTTAAGTGCATTTTCAGACACACCACTCCTGTAGCAGCAACATTTGTTCACTAACATGATTGCATCTTGCCAGTACAATGTACCAGTACAATGTGATGGCTTAGTTCACATGACACTGTCATGTCACTAGTCTGTACTACTATGTTGGTCGTCAGATGTTTCGGAGATTGTACATACCTACATCACTTTATAGAATAATTACCTGGAAAAATGTATATTGACAACATTGTTACAGTTATTACAGTACCGTTTCATAAAAACATAAGTTGGCAGTTGTACATTTGGGACCCAGTTTTTAATAGTTTCATTGACGCTTCATCTAAGACAAGGAAAACTTTTTTAGAGCATGAAGTAATTTTAGTTTGACTTCCTTGGCATACATTTGAGTTCATGTTGTTGTTTGGGAAAAAAAATGTATACAGCATTCTTTGTTTGGAAAATAAATAAAAAATGTATGCAAATGCTGGTCACACTTTGTGTCATTTAAAAAAATGTATAGTGGAGTAGCAACAACACAATTCCAGCAGAGGGCGCTAGTGCTTCAGTTCTTTTAAGGCTATGGTCAGTGATACAATATAAATGTTATGGAATATAATAATGGTTGTCATGGTGTAAAGACATGCCACAATATAAATAAGTGATTAACTTAAAAAAAAATTGTACAGTAAGTAAGACCAATACAGTTTTTACAATTCTGGCCGATACGATAAGCCAATAATTATGATACTATTTTGTCTTAAAATAAAATAAAGACCAAAATAAGTGAATTAAGGCATCACAACATTATAAAGTACAGCATGAAAATGGATATTAACTTTGAGATTTGCAAAGTAATACATTTTTTAAAGATTAGTGATTATAAGCATAGGTAATCGAATGTGAAGATAGGGGAAATTTAAAAAAATACATTTTACAATATATTACACTAGGCCCAGAGAGAGAAAAAACATTTAAAAATCTTACAGACCCCAAACTGTAATAAAAACTAATTTTAGCCAATAACTGTTATGCTACCACACTATTGTGGTAGGCCTATCTACTGTCAGTAATGACTTATAAACTTACCTGTGAAACATAGAATGTTTCTTTTATTATTTATACAATGTTACATATATCAGGAAAGGTCTCACATTCATACGCACCTGTACTCTCAGACAAAAAGGTAAAGCTGTCACTCGAACCTTAAAGGTACATATTAGTATATAAAGTGTACATATTAGTACCTTTTAGCTTTTGTACCTTAGGATACCACCCAGCTTACAGCTTTGTACCTTTTTTTCTGAGTGTGATTGCTTCACCTCTAATGTATGAGTTCAGCAGATCTGAAGCTGAAGTTGTAACAAGGCCGCTGTAGTAGGTCGTGTAATCTGTGAAGATTAGTGAGAGCTTTTACAGTTCTGATGTAATACCACGTCCAGTGATGTGCTAGTCTCGCCATGTGATGCTCTATAGCACTACTTATTAAAAAAGTTAGTGTAATGGCTGTTTATGCACAAACATCAGTTTCTCTATCCTGCTCATAAGAGTCAATGCTGTGTTTTTCATAGTTCAGGTCATATACGGCTCCACTAATGAAATGATGAGTGTGTTAAATGAATGATTAAACGCATTAAATGAAATGGAGAAACGCTGGTCTGAATCTGTTGGTATTCAGCCACAGGTTTGTTTTCTTTCAGTTTAGTTTGTTCCTCAGGTCCATTGTGGGTGCATTTTTCCTCCTGTACATGATCTCCTTCCCTCTGTACCTTTGGCTTCCTCTTGTCATTCTTCTCTGTGGGCTGGACTGCTGACACTATATGGGCCTTGTATAGTGGTTTATTCTTCCACATTCTCCGCAAGTTCTTATAACACATGAATCATGATGCATGTGGCTTTTCATTTTCAAATACTTAGCATTTTACAGCCATCGGGCCTGGAGGGCAGTGGAACAACAAACTAATCCCTTTCTTACATGTTTTTCATTTCATATATTATAAATATAATAATCACACATTAAAATCAAATCACTCTCACTTTTACTATTTGTGAACTGTGTATATTTGCATAATAAATCATGTGGTGCTGTGTATATTTTTATTATGCTTTATCGTGTATCAGAAAGAATCAGTGTTTGTTTAAACTCTCTCTTGCTTTATTTATCACAGCTGCCTTGTAACTTGAGGATGATCAATTAATTTAGTTAACCTTCTTGTGCACATATCTTCACCTCAAATAGTATTATAATAGTAATAACATTTTGTCTTTATGTTCCACAGTAGAATGTAAGCCATTCAGGTTTGGTACGAGAAGAGAGTGAGTAAATGATGACACAATGAGCATTTTTTGGGGGTCAGCTATTCCTTTAAGTATTTAAAAATGTATGAATATCACTGCATTAGTTATGAAAGTAAGGAACATTATTTAAAAGAAAGATAGTAATTACACTTTACACTAATTACACAAATAATGGATAAATAAATAGATATACTGATCAATTATATGGACACTTTCTGGTCAGTTTAACATGTCAGTGAATGTGATGAACTCCATCTGGTTACCTGTGTGAACTGGACAAGAAATTATTTCTCACAGTCATTGAGATTTTATTTATTTATTTGGTCAAAACGACTCAGGATGCCAAGTTCTGAGTATGAAAAACAAATCAATCCATGTGATGCTACATCTTGTTTTCTAATGCACTGAAATTCATATATTCGTGTGTCTTTGAGTACACCATATTCAGAAACATCAGTTGTATTGGTAACTCTTTACAATAAGGCCCCTTTAGTTAACGTGAGTAATTGCATAATTGTTGTTAACGTTATTTTATAAAAATTCATCTGTTAGTTTAAGTTGGTTTTAGGTCCATTAAATATTATTCACACATACAACTTTTGATTTTAATAATGTATGTTGAAATTAACATTACCAACATGATCAATAAATGCTTTTGAAGTGTTGTTCATTGTTAGTGCATGTTAACTAATGTAGTTAACTAATATTAATCAATGTAAAGTGTTATCGTCATACCTGATTTACTGATTCACAAATCTCCGCCTTATCTTCTCTGTTCATGTATCCTGTAGAATAAGCTGTATGGACTGTGATTCATTCCAAGCGGCCTATTAATATGACCTCAGGTGACCTGCCAGTTGTTTATATGTCAAGAAGAGCGAGTCAGGCCATGTGGTTCTTGTACAGTCAGAGTTGGTCTGTGTTGGGTCGTACATGTCCGTTCTGCACAGTTTGCTATGCGTCCATTCATAATGGATTTTACAGCCTCGCCATGAGGATGCAGCTGACCCTCACTGCAGTCTCACAAATGTGTTTTTACTAGCGCTCTCAGGGCAGTTTGAATCTCAGCGCGGTCGGGGTCATGGCAGGGGCCGCTAACACCCCGCTGACTTGAAAGGACCAAGAGCTGCAGCCTCCTACATCAAAGATGAGCCATGCATTTGTAAAAGCCCCTGAAAGTATATCCATATAACCTTAAGCACTCTGGCATTTTCACAGATCAAAAATGATCTCTGTGGACCCGTCAGGTTGATTTTTAAACCTATTTGACTCTTTTAGCAATGTCAGAGGCATACAGGCATTCATTTTTGAGTAGTTGGCTTCTGGTCATGCTATATATGTTTGCTTGTGTTGTTAGTTCTTCTGGTGCTCACAGGTTTCAGAGTTGCAAGCATGAGATTAGAAAATCTATTAATATGCTGTTGATGTTCATTTTAAACTGTTCTGAGCTTTTAAACTGGTCAATAATCACTTGTCTTTACATCACCAGCACTCGTAGTTTGATGTCTCCTGTCTCTCAATGGTTTGCAGATGGCATCATTAAAGGTGGGGTAAGTAATTTCTGGTAGCCAATGTTGACATTTGAAACCACCAAAATGACGTATTGACACAAATTTCAAATGATTTTCAACGGTCGCCTTGACTAGACAGTGTACTAGACAGACTAGACAGACAGACAACAACTAGCTGTTGTGGCGCAGACACGGTGTTACTCACCTATCGAGAAGAAACAAAGCAACCTCGGCGTCCGATCGCAGGCCTTCCGCTCCTTGAGTTCTCTCCAGCGCTGGAAAGCTGATCCGATACTTACACGGGTCCTAATTCTTGCCTTATCGTAAGCCTTCTTTTGTGCCGCAGACAGTTTCCTCTTTTGTTTTTTATCCACCATCTCTATCTTTTTGTCGCTCGGCTCGCTAATGTCCATCCTGTGCACTGAGCGCTCTCTCCTCCACATCATGAGTAGACACGCCCCTTACTGCTGATTGGCTACAAGTTTGTTTTGCTATTCGGCCCGAATCAGTTTTCTAAAGCGTTTTTGAAAAATCGCTTACCCCACCTTTAAGCAGATATTCCCTGGCAGTAACGACTACGGACCTTATTTCAACTGCTTTCTCTGTGTAAATGTGCGTTCGTAGAGCTGGTTGAGAACATTGTTGGGATCTTTCCACACGCACTGCACTGAACAATTAGATATTCATGCTTTGACACACTGTGACAGAACAGGACCTGCATTCACTTTCTGTGATTAAAGCCTCCATACACTGCCAAACTGCAAAGCAGACTCATGAGTGTCAGTTCTTTTGCAGTCAGAAAAGTTTTGTGCATTTTTTCTTTGCTTTCTCATATTTTTATTTCAGTTTTGCTCCAGCTTGGTAGCAACAGTTTCAGAGGGCCATTTCATTTTCCGCTCCAGCATAACAGTGCTCCTGCGTGTAATGTTCCATCAGCCAGAGGAAAACCTTTAGTAAAAGAGTAGAAGCTACGGCAGCAAAGGGACAGATTACTATTCATGGTTATGAAATGACCAGTATTGTGTTTGGGCGTCCGCATACTTTTGGCCATGTCTCATCTAATGTGCAGAATGATCATTTCGGGTCCTGGATGATGATTAATCAATGCAACATTGGATAACACGTTATTTCAAGGACCGGTTCTCACTATTAACTGGTTGCTTATTAGCATACATATTACTAACATGTTGGCTGTTTATTAGTATTTACAAAGCACATATGTGACCCTGGACCACAAAACCAGTCATAAGTAGCACGGGTTTATTTGTAGCAATAGCCAAAAATACATCGAATGGGTCAAAATGATCGATTTTTCTTTTATGTCAAAAACCATTAGGATATTAAGTAAAGATCATGTTCCATGAAGATATTTTGTAAATTTCCTGCCGTAAATATGTAAAAAATGTATCATCAATAGTAATATGCATTGCTAAGGACGTCATTTGGACAAATTAAAGGCGATTTTCTCAATATTTTGATTTTTTTACACCCTCAAATTCCAGATATTCAAATAGTTGTATCTCGGCCAAATATTGTCCTATCATAACAAACCATACACCAATGGAAAGATTATTTATTTAGCTTTCAGATGACGTATAAATCTCAATTTCAAAAAATTGACGCTTATGACTGGTTTTGTGGTCCAGGGTCATATATAAGAGTTCATATTAATGCCTTATTCTGCATGACCATATTTTAGATGCCTTAACCCTACCCCACACCTAAACTTTACAACTATCTAACTATTAATACGCAGCAAATTAGGAGTTTGTACAGGGAAAACTCTTAGTTAATAGTGAATTTGTGTTCCCTATTCTAAAGTGTTACCCAATATTGCAGCTGTGCTACATTACATGATATAGCAATAGTATAGATTATATACTCAATCTAATATTAATATTTTAAAACAATTTACTATTTATATAATATAAAATACAATTTATTATTTATATTTATAATTCTTTACATTTATATTTGTATATAGCCTATATATCCCTCTCGACCTGATCTCCAGGAATTTCTGGGGAACTATTATGAATCTTAAATATTATATATAAATATAATAATGCATATATTATTAAATAAATAGATAAATAAATACATACATAAAAAGATATATCAGTCAGTATATTAGATGACATAAAATAACAATTTCATAAAATTAGAATTTAGTATATGGCCTGCATGGTTTTTGAGGACACAAATGTGTATAATGACATGGGTATTACAATGTAAACATGGTTTATGAGGACATTTCTTGTGTCCTTGCAACCCAAATGGCTTCCAAAACTTACTAAACTGTGTGTTTTGAAATTAAAAAAATGCCTGAGGTTTTCTGTGATGGTTATGTTTAGGGATAGAAAATATGATTAGCTTGGTATAAAAATAATTATGCCCAAACCACATTACAAGTATGTGTGTGTGAATACACACAGATAGAGTATAATTTATAAAACATATAACATACTAATATAGCATCTATGACCTCTGAAGTCATCCCGCTGATCTCATTTCAGTTTAAGTTCTTGTTTTTCTCTTAGCTTCTAGAAAAGGAACTTCAGGAAATGCTTCTTCACAGTCCATCTACACAACACTACTGATGAACTATTCTCTGTTGTAAACAAAATTCTCTTAACTATCTGATCCTCTGCATGCATCTGCTGCCATCTATCTTCAAAAAATATATCATGGACTGACTGTTTAGTTTATAATGTGTTAATGTTGTTGTTAAGGACATGCAAGCAGGTTCTTCATGTTTAAGCCACAAAACCTTCTTGTTGTTCAAAGAAGTGTCAGTCTGTTCTGAATTAAGCCTCCTCATCCAATGAGATAAAAGTACAAAATGTGCTGTGTGGTGACTGGTGCTCTGTATGTGAATGCTCTCCAACACTTTCTTGCTTTGTTTAGGGGGTGACAGAAACTCTTCAGCCAAATCTGAGCGCCTGGGCACCATGCCACCATTTGGGACAATTGTTGGTGTGCTGTTGCTACAAGGTATTGTGTGACTTCCTAAGTCAGAGGAACGCTGTGTTCACTACAGATCACGTGACAGCCTGAAGCTAATTCTCAAGCAGATCATGTACCACACGTATACAAAGTCCTTTTACAGCAATCTGAGAGCTTATCTTTATGTCTATGTAGATGTGATTTATGACGTAGACACAAAAATGGCATATTTTCTAGCATAGCATGAGGAATTTTGTCCTAATGTGACCTTTGTATTTTTTTAACCTGTTACTTTCACATTTAAAGTAAAGTATTTATTGTTTGAGTCACGTATCATAAAAAGAAAACTGAAAGAGTTAATGACTAACAGTTAAACTGAGTTCTATCACTCTGTGTGTTCTATTTAAAAAGGCATATTTAAAATATATTGGAAGTTTTCAGTCATTAAACAAAGAATATATTTCCTAATTCTAGTAAATGATTTTTTTAATACATACATATAACTGGAAAATAAGTTATTTGGAATATTAATATATATAGGCCTATTGTATGTCCATGAAGGAAAGCATTCTTTTAGAGCAATAATCATGTCAGTTGTGAATATCAGAATCAGAATGAGTTTTATTGCCAGGTATGTTTACACACATGAGGAATTTGTTTTGGTGACAGAAGCTTCCAAATAGAATAACAGTGACAAAACAAAACACAGATAATAAAAAGAATAAAAATGGAAAAAAAACAAATATATATATATATATATATATATAAAGTAGACAATAAATGGTATTTGTGTGTGCAGGTGTAATATGTACAAATGCAAGGAAATTTGACGTATGTGTGTTAAATAAATAAATGTATAAATAGTGTTGTGTATTACATGTTTATTGTCAAGTCAGCTGTTCATGAGATGGATTGCCTGCGGAAAGAAACTGTTCTAATGCTTTGCCATTCTGGTGCTCAGTGCTCTGTAGTGCCAACCAGACGGCAACAGTTTAAAGAGGAAGTGGGCTGGGTGTGAGGGGTCCAGAATGATTTTGCCAGCTCTTTTACTCACTCTGGATGAGTGCAGTTGTTGGAGAGTGGGGGGTGTTGTACCAGTGATTCGCTCAGCAGTCCGGACTGTCCGCTGCAATCTTCTGAGGTCTGATTTGGTAGCTGAGCTGGACCAGACAGTTATATAAGTGCAGAGGACAGATTCAATGACTGCAGAGTAGAACTGTATCAGCAGCTAATGTGGCAGGTTGAACTTCCTCAGCTGGTGAAGGAAGTACAGCCTCTGCTGGGACTTCTTGACAATGGAGTCTATGTGGAACTCCCACTTCAGTTCCTGAGAGATGGTGGTGCCCAGGAACTTGAATGACTGTCCGTGAGTGGGAAGAGTGCAGGGGGGTTCAGAGAGCTCAGTTAATTTGGACAGGAGGAAGTTTGGGATTAGGCCGAGCTGAAGTCCACAAACAGGATCCTTATATAAGTCCCTGGTCTGTACAGATGTTGTAGGATATAATGCAGTCCCATGTTGACTGCATCATCCACAGACCTGTTTGCTCGGTAAGCAAACCGCAAGGGGTCCAGCAAGGGTTCAGTGATGTCCTTCAGGTGGGCCAGCGCCAGTCTTTCAAATGACTTCATGACCACAGATATTAAAGCCACTGATCTATAATCATTTAGTCCTGTAATTTTGGGTTTCTTTGGGATGGGGATGATGGTGGAGAGTTTGAAGCAGGAAGGGACTCTGCACTGCTACAGTGATCTGTTGAAGATCTGTGTGAAGATGGGGGCCAGCTGCTCAGCACAGGTTTTTAGATAGGCTGGTGTAACACCGTCTGGGCCTGGTGCTTTCTTTCGCTTCTGTTTCCGGAAGACCTGCCACACATCTTTTTCACAGAGGTGAAAGTGCAGTGAAGTGCAGGAGGGGCGGAGAGGGGGGTTGCTGCTGGTGGTAATAGATCCATGGAGAGAAGGTCAGAATGGGTGTGGGGTGTGAGACAGTGTTTTTCAAACCTTCAATAAACTCATTCAAATCGTTGGCCAGTTGTTGATTCTCCACAGTGCTGGGGGATGGTGTCTTGTAGTTGGGTGATATCTTTCAGTCCTTTCCACACTGATGCAGGGTCACTGGCAGAAAACCGGTTTCTCAGCTTTTCGGAGTAGTTCCTCTTAGCCACTCTGATCACCTTTATCAGTGTGTTTTTGGCCTGTTTATACAAGACTCTGTCCCCATTCCTGTAGGCATCTTCTTTGGCCTGACGGACCTGTCTGAGTTTTGCAGTGAACCATGGTTTGTAGTTGTAAGTTAAATGAGTCCTGGTAGGGATGCACATTATGTATGATGTTACAGTCTTTGCAAGCTCGTCCAGATCGGTGGCAGCAGCCTCAAAAACACTCCAATGCAGTCGATGCAGGTTTGTAAATCCTGCTCTGCTTCATTAGTCCATATTTTTACAGTCCTTATTACAGGTTTAGCTGATTTCAGCTTCTGCCTGTAGGTCGGAATATTGATATGGACATCCATTAGAACAAATGTTCTTCATTTCTATTCTCTTGACAGTCTGCATAGTTACTAATGAGTCCCAGAAGGACTTTTTTCACCCATGGGATGCAAATGCTTAGCAGCTGAGCAAAGGGGATTCATCTGAACTGAAACCACTCGCTGCATAATGAGTGGTCTTCTGGGACTGGGAGTGTGAGTCATGCTACACAACCAACTCAGGTACTTGTAAATAAAAGATCTAAAAATCTAAAAATTTTAGATAAAAAAAAAGTCATTCTGAACGGTGTTGTTATCGTTCTAGTTGTGCTATGGACTTTGCCATTCTCAGAGTTAAAGGGGTGCTATTATGCTTTTTCAACTTTTAGTCTGTAATGTCGCTGTTTGAGCATAAAAAAGATCTGGTTGAGCTGCGCTAGAGAAGGCAACGAGTGTTCATTTGATACAGGAACTATTCGAGCCGTTCATGCCAGACTGGGGAGAGAGGTGTTGTAATAATGTAAAATGTGAAAAATAATGTGTTTTTCGAACAACCTAGTATGAGAGCCTGTATACACCCCCAAAACAAAATCAAGACTTTGTAAAAGAGCATAATAGGACCCCTTTAAGGTGCTTTCACACCAAGAATTATAACTATGATGATAACTGTAATAACTATATTAGCATCCACACCACTTTTCTATTCTCACAGAATAAGAATGATTATTCAAAATTATAGTTATCATTACAGTTATCGCTCTTGGTGTTAATAGCCTTTTAGAACAATTACTAAAACTTTGCAGTTATTGTTATATCGTCATTGGTGTGAAGGGACCTTAAAGGGATAGTTCACCCAAAAATTAAAATTACCCCATGATTTACTCACCCTCAAGCCATCTTAGGTGTATATGACCTTCTTCTTTCATACGAATACAATCGGAGTTATATTAAAAAATGTCCTGGCTCTTCCAAGCTTTATACTGGCAGTGAATGGGTGTCGATTTTGAAACAAAATAAAGTGCATCAATCCATCATAAAAAGGGGGTTAATAAAGGCCTTCTGAAGCAAAGTGATGCAATCTCTAGCTTCTGTTAACTGTCGTACATGTGTGTATGAGAGAGTGGCGTTCCAGTGGATGACGTAGCACGTAGCTGTAGCGTAAGCTCTGGTGACAAACGCGGAAGCGCAGAAGAGAAAGCAAATCAAAACACTGGTCACGAATTAGAAGTACAAAACGATTTGTAAAGAAAAATGTCAGAGGATTTCAATATAAGCCAAGAGGTTTTCCTTTGCTGTAAACAAAACTTGGTTCTCGCGAGACTAGCATATTCTCACTGGAGCTTACGCTACGCCATCATCCTATGTCATCCGCTGGAACACCACTTTCTAGTGGAGTAATTTTCATTTTTGGGTGAACTATCCCATGTCAAGCTAAAATAAGTTCTATAGTGCCTGAGTTATAAACAGTTGAAGTTTTAACCTAAAAACATGGTGGTCATCAGTGTCAAATATGTAAACAAGTAATCTAGCTGGGGGATATTTTCTGCCTACTTCCGAAAATACAATGCCTGCTTCTCCTCTTCCTCTGTCCACCACTGTGCCCAGCTTCCGTTACCTCTGGCAGTGCGGGCATGTAAACTTCTTAATAGCTTACTCATATACTGGATGATTCATTACTGAACTATTCAAGTAATCATTCACTCACATTTTAGCAAAACTCTGGAAAAGTACAGTAATGCTTTTGTAAATCAGGGCTGCTGGTGATACAGTTAGTTCGTCTAGTTTGCTCTTATTCCTCGCAAATGTAATTATTAATAACAACATAGTCTGTCCTCAAATAGCTCTGCTTGAGGGCGGTGCTGCATGGTCAGGCCTCAAGAACTAAGGAAGGTCACATGATGCAAACGCACTGACCGTAGTTGTCCTTTGTGCCAGTATCCTGTCCAAACGAGTCACTGACACTCGATTTAGAGTGGCTATGTCAAAAATTAAAGCATTGATCACACTGCCTGTGTGAATCTGATTAAATCAGCCATAAGAATCCAAGCAATTTATTGGAACATTCTCCTAACGTTAGTATTTGGTTACAGTTTGGTTATTTTGGGAAATTATTTTTTAACCATAACCATATTAATATTAAAATATTGATATACTTTATAAATGTTTTGGGAAACCAAATAACAACATTCTAGGAATGTTCCAAGTAGGTTTTAAAAGGTAAAAGCATTTGAAGCCATTATGCATAAGAGTCCTTAAAACCTGTGCTCATGTCTGCCTGCCTTATGTAAGAGACCACAACTATAAACAAAATGGCTTGGCTCTTACATAATCCCGTTAAAAAGGGTTTAGTATGCGGTTATATTTGCTTTACATTGCATGCAACTGTAAACCTTATTCTGTTACTGAAAATTCAGAATACTGGTGATTTTAGTTCATTTCTCAGAGTATAGAAAAAAACCCTGCATTTTAACTTTGAATAGACTAGAATGCAGTTCTTGCACTGTGGTAATACTGTGTGGTTTCCTGAATCACTACATCCTGTGGCTCTCTACACATATTTACAGAACCAGAGTTGTACTGAGTTATTCAAATGTAAAAGTCCTTGTAAAGGACCAAAGCATTTATACCAAGAGGTGACAATTCCAGTGAGACTTTATAACTCTGCCGGACTAAACAGCCATCTATACACCTCTTATATTTACTCTTTTAAACAAAGAGTTTACCCAAAAGTGAAAATATGCTAAAGGTTTACTCAACCCCAGGCCATCCAAGATGTAGAGAAGTTATGTAGCATTACATCACTTGCTCACCAATGGATCCTCTACAGTGAATGGGTGCTTATGATGATTTTATCAGCTGGTTGATCTCATTCTGATGGCACCCATTCACTGCAGAGGATATGTGCCAATTAAATCATCAGTGAAAGATAGCTGGCTGCCATGTATCCAGTCAGATAATACAAGCGTAGTACTGGGACAAAAGGAATACTGGAATTGGAGCTGTTGGACATTCATGAAGGTGTTTTAGACTTATTTAGTTTCTTTTTTTGATGAACTAAAATAACTAAAACTGAAAGCATTTTTAAAGAACTAATAAAAACTATAAAGACATAAAAAAATAAAAAAAACTTTGTCCTTCTCAAGTCCCATCATTTCACAGTGACTGGCCCATTTACCTAGAGTGGCCTGCCACAGGGATCAGGGACTAAGAGTGCTCTGCTCTTTAATGAATGGGGCATGGAATGGCGCACATTGTGACCTGTAGGCCAACTGCCAAGTAACCGTTTTACAATAATTTCACTGGCATAGTACTCTCCACTACTCCTGTGCAGAATCCTCTTAACGCAGCATGTAATCTGCATGGAGATGATTTTGACATGATACCCGATCTCCACACTGCACTGCTCCCACACATCTGAGCCACACATTTCCATGACCTTTCCAGGCATAATTACTGGATTTATATATACTGTATATAAAAAAAACATCTATCTAGCTGGGGTGGATTTACATTTGTACAGCAAGTACGAATCTTTGGAATTAATGGATTTAAAAAGTTAAAGTAAATGTCTCCATTAAGACCCTTGATGGAAAGACAAAATATCAAACAGGCATGTTTTACTCTACAGAATAATTAAAACAAAAGCTAAATCTAGCCAGTGAAATATTTGGATGAAAGTTGACACTCAATTCATTCGAAGTTGAAATGGTTTATTAATTTTTGCACCGTTTTTGTACCAAAAAACAAAAATAATCATTAAGAAATCAGGTCTAACAGTTTTAAATACAAAAATGAATGAGATGAAACATTAATTGGTGTTAAAAGTGGCATTATCATCATTGGCCTTTTTAGCATATAAAATAAGAATCTTTGCAAAAACAAGCCTGCAGCACAAATTCATTCATAACTGGAATGTACGCTTGTCAGGTGTACATGTTAGACACTTACATAAGTTTTATAAAAATGCTATAAAAAGCCAAGATACAATCCCACTGAAGCATTATGGCTCCATTTAAGATGAGCTTTAAGTATTCTGTGGTCAAAGACTTCCCAGCTATACATATATAGATCTCATCTTCAATAAGCAAGGCATTAAATCAATGTCAAATCATTCATGATGAACTAAGCACTGCGTCATGAACCTTCGACACAGTTCACATTATAACAATCTAATAAACCTGTTCTTATGACATTAACCATACCATCTTCAAATATCACTCCAAGTACTGGCTTTGATAGCAAAACAAAAAAGATAAAAAAGGAGAAAGAAAGAAAAATCTATTTACATAGAAATTATGCAATATGCAAAAGCTTTGTTGCTTTGGGCAACCCCATATAAGCATCTATCAGAGTCTCTCTCCTCAGCGCCTAAACTGATGAACATCAGTAAAGCACAGTCACATTACAATGTGTGTCAGTTTGAGGACAGGAGAGATCCTGACACCCTGCAGTTCTTGGTTAATGCCACTATAAACGGGCTCCACTCATTGATCTCTGGGTCATACACCTCCATGGTGTTGAGAAACTCATTGCCATCAAAGCCCCCAACTGCACAGAGCACACCATTCAGCACAGCCAGCCCTGCGTTGCTCCGTGCTGATGTCATGCTTCCCAACATCCTCCACTCGTTCTTGGCTGGGTCATAGACCTCCACACAACGCAGAGCGTGAGAGCCGTCAAATCCTCCGACCACAAACAGCTTCCCTGGAAGCAGTTGGAAATTACTTAATTGAAGCCAAGCCCTGAATCTGACAAGCTTCAGTCATTTTCCTACCAGTAAGACTTTATAACCCTGCCAGAATAAACAGCCGGAATAAAATTAGCTGAAAATGTACTTACCCTCAGGCCATCCAAAATGTAGATTATTTTCTTCATTGGAACAGATTTGGGAAAATTTGGTATTACATGACTTGGTCACCAATGGATCCTCTGCAGTGAATGGGTGCCGTCTGAACAAGTGTCCTAACAGCTGATAAAAACATCACAATAATCCACAAGACTCCAGTGAAGCAAAAGCTGCGTGTTTGTAATAAATCCATTATTAAAGCTGTTCTAAAACAATTTTTGGATAAATTATGAGTCTCCTATCCATAATCTTGCTTTCTCCAAAGAAGTTGTCTCGCCTCAATCAGGAGAGAAATGTGCACAGATCAAACACTGTTTACAAGCGAAAATGCTCCAAAACGTTCTAAACAAATATGTTGGAGAATTTTAATGTGAGAGAACAACAGCGGATGGACTTTTCACTGGAGGAAGCATGATTATGGATTATGGACTCATATTTTGGCCAGAAATCATGGTATAAAGTTACAATGCCTTATTGGAGCATTTGTTTCTTACAAACACAGCTTTTTACAAGATGTTAATTGATGGACTGGAGTCTGTGTGTGGATTATTGTGATGTTTTCATCAGCAGTTTGGACTCTCAGTCTGACGGTACCCATTCACTGCAGAGGATTCATTGGCGAGCAAGTAATGTAACATTAAAGTTCTCAAAATCCGTTCCGATGAAGAAACAAACTCATCTTCATCTGGGATGGCCTGAGGTTGAGTATATTTTCAGCATTTCAAATTTTTTTTTGGGTGATCTATTAATTTAAACACGAGTCTCCTTTTACCTTCATACACAGCCACACCAGCTCCACGACGGGCCACGTTCATGGGGGCCACCAGGGTCCATGTGTTGTTTGCTGGGTTGTAGCGCTCTACTGAGTTTAAGCAGTTCCAGGACTCAGCGCCACCTATCACGTACACAAATCCATTTAGCTCGCACACTGCTGCCTGGTGCCTCCCTAAACACAGAAGAGAGATAATGTACATGGTGAATCTCACATTTTGGGTTTTGCAAAAATCTAAGTCATTTCAGAACATAAAATTTAATAGGCATACTGATGTTGAGGGGTGCGCAGCTGGTCCACATTTTTGTCACAGGGTCAAAGGAGTCACAATTCTTCAAGCCCTTTTGGCCACAAGGATCAGATCCACCCACCACAAAAAGCTTGTTTTGCAAAGAACACACACCTGAGAAGAAACAGGAAGAGAGATTATTCACCCCTTTAATGCCCTTTTTTATTTTCAGCCTTCAGGACCGAATAGAAAAAGCTCATTCAAAACCGTCGCAAATATTCAATAAATTGCTTGGCAGGAAGTGATGCCTACCTGCATTGCAACGGTTGGTACGGAGCTCAGGAACTTGAATCCACTCGTCAGCCTTAGGGTTATACATCTCTCCACAGCTCAGCTCATCTGAGTGACCGTTGGAGCCACCCATCACATACAGTTCACCCTGAGAGAAAAACATTAATTTAGGTCTAATGGCAGAGGCACCACAGCTGCTTCAGGATTGGAAACCGTGCACTGTCTTTACCATTAGTACAGCCATCTGGAAGCGAGCTCGTGGAGTGCGCATGGGGGCAATGAAAGTCCAGCAGTCCTTCTTTGGGTTATAACACTCCACAGTCCTCAAGCACTCTTCTCTGTTATAGCCACCTGGACAGATAACAATATGTACATCAGATCTGCACACCTAGCTCCATTTATGATTTCCATTTATGACAATTTTCTTTCCCATCTTATGTGATGATACATATGTGGTGCCTTCATTTTATATTTGTTTTTCTCCAGCTCCACCACTATAACACTCTTAATGTTTGTTTTGCAAAATTTGCATGAATGATATTACAAGGCCCACATGGCATGTGTGCATGTTCTGCTCTGGTAACGGGTAAAAAGAAAATCTGCAAAATAGATTTAAATATGT
>NW_015557117.1:670301-671971 GCF_001515605.1 Sinocyclocheilus anshuiensis | reverse complement strand
TATATATATATATATATATATATATATATATATAAAATAAATAAAAAGACTAATTGAGTTTTACAACAGATTACACTATTGGCAAAAAGTTTGGAAATGTAAATATTTTTAATGTCTTTGGAAGAAAAAAAAAAAAAAGGTATCTTAAGCTAACCAATGCTGCATTTATTTAATCAAAAATACAGTATAGTCAGTATTATGAAATGTTAGAATTGAAAAAGAACTGCTTTTTATTTAAATATTTTAAACAGTAACTTATTTCTGTAATAGCAAAATAGAACTTTCAGCATCATTACTCCAGTCTTCAGTGTCACATGATCCTTCAGAAATAATTCTAATATGCTGATTTGGTGAACTGTTAAGACATGTATAATCTTACAAAAAATTTATATTTTAAATAAATGCCATTTTATTCAAAGAAACCAGAAAAAAATACCATCGTTTCCACAGAAACAAAGCAGAGCAATTGTTTTAAAGGGGTCATTAACTGAGAAATCAAATTTCCCTTGACCTTTTGACATATAAAAGGTCAATGTACTATAAAATCATCCTTTAAGTTTCAAAACTTTCTCATTAGTTTAAAAACAGCTTATTGAAACCAAGCTCAGAAAACAACTTGTTTTGGAATGTGCCACTTTATGATGTAATAGTGTGGCTAAGCACCGCCTCCGCAGGAGAAGATTAATGCCTGCTTCTACATCACTGCCTCTTTAGCCCCACCCACTGACACACACTTGTAGCAGGAGGAGAGGAAATACTAGAGAGACGCAAACACAGGATTACTCTGAAACTCTGTTTGTTTGTTTGTTTGTTTGTTTGCTTTACTTTGCTACGGATTCATTTTTAAACAAGGCAGTATGGTGCAGGCTTTTCAGAGAGACTAAAAGTAAACGATAATGCAGTGCTGAGTCTGACTAGAGTGGATCCAACAGTAATGTCACAACACATAAGTGTGAGTAAATGTCGCAACACATAAGTGTGAGTAAATATGAACAGGGTAGGGCAATGTCTATAGTAACATATTAAACTGTAAAATAACTGTAAAAAGCATGATTATTCTTCTTATCAATCCACCAGTTCACATTTACAGCTCTGTGTGTTTGCAGGGTAAAAACTAGGGATGTGCGCGAAGACTAATTTGACTGACGTTTAAACGAAAGTTTTTTATCCGACTAGTCGACTAGTCTAAAAGCAAGAAACCCCCAAAAGATGGTAAGAAAAGCAATGCAACAATGCCCATTTTACTTACTCAGACCATGCGTTATTTGTTCAGTGAAATTATCAACATGGTCTGGTGAAAGACGGGACCTGAGGCGATTAACAATAAAATTCCTGCACTTGAAAAAACGCGCTCGGCAGGAACCGAAGTCGCAGGCACGCAGAGATAACGAAAAGCAAGCCGATAAGTTTCAGAAAGCGCCTGGACATCCCGCACCACCACCGAGGTGCGACGACGTGGACGGGATCGCAGGTTGTAGTGAATGACGTGATTGACATTTGCTGGCTTTGGCCAGCCTCTAAGCTAACGCCTACATGCCTGTATTAAATATGATTACGCATCACTCCAGTAGAGTTATTTATTGTAAGACAATTTGACATTACACAGTTTACACAAAACTTTTCCGTTTCCTTCTAATTCAAAATAATCCCACACTTTGCTCGTCTTTCGC
>NW_015557117.1:663748-666455 GCF_001515605.1 Sinocyclocheilus anshuiensis | reverse complement strand
GCAGGAACTGAAGTCGCAGGCACGCAGAGATAACGAAAAGCAAGCCGATAGAGTTTCAGAAAGCGCCTGGACATCCCGCACCACCACCGAAGTGGGTCTTCGTTAGAGGAATAGACGGCGTGGACGGGATCGCAGGTTGTAGTGAATGACGTGATTGACATTTGCTGGCTTTGGCCAGCCTCTAAGTTAACGCCTACATGCCTGTATTAAATATGATTACGCATCACTCCAGTAGAGTTATTTATTGTAAGACAATTTGACATTACACAGTTTACACAAAACTTTTCCGTTTCCTTCTAATTCAAAATAATCCCACACCTTCTTGTCTTTCGCATGGTCATTTTTGAACTCGCCCCAACTGACACGAAGAAAACGCATGTGAGGTCTGAGGTAAAAATGTTGTTTCCGCCCAGATAAACTTTTAAAAATAATGTATTATTTTTCAAACGTTTTATTTTAACTTATTTAAAATGTTTTAAATGCAATGTTAAAATGACGGTAATTTGAATGATAAAGTAAGTTTTTTTTTTCTGTCGTGTAATCGACTATTGTTTTCAGTGTCGACTAGTAGGAGCTGTACCGTTTAGTCGACTAGACCCGCACATCCCTAGTAAAAACATGGGTCGATTTTCACATTGGTCTGAACAAAAACAATACCAGAAGCTGCAGTTTCAGGACCGCATTTCTAGGACCGCTTGATTCAAACACCAAACAAACAGATGCAAAGACTAGATCCATGGAATCTAAACATTTTTTATCTTTCCATCTTATTTTTAATGAAAGAGCTGACGTGAACTTGGGTGTGTGAGGTGATGTCAGCAATTTCCATTTAGCCTATAAAAACAGGCCGTTCTGCAGAGACTCAAAAACAGGATCGAAAATAGCCTATTACTTCTAAATTACATTTTTTTATGTAAAAATAAAATAAAAAATAAAGAAAATCACACTAACATAAGTGAACCTCAAGAAAACATTATAAAATAATAAAAATTTGCAGTTCATGACCCCTTTAAACACTAATAAGAATTATTATTACTGATTGTAATAGTAAATTACATATTAAAATATATTCCGATAAAACAACAGACCTGAAAAAAAAAAAAAGTTTCAGAAAGACAAAAAAGGTGCTCAAATGAAGCACTATAGACTTACTGGTGGTCTTCTCTGAGGCAATATACTTCCATTCGTGCTTGTTGAACTGGCTGTTGGAGGGAGAGAGGCTGCCAGAGGCACCTGAGCTCATCTCGTCTCTCTCTCGAGGAGGCTTCTTCTGCAAAACCAAACCAGGCACCTCTAAACCTGCCCAAACTTCATCCCCTACCTCTACTGCATGCATACAGACTTGGGGCCAAAAGCTACACCCATTCCCTCCAGTGCCAATGCCACCATTTAAGGGGGCTTCCACAGTGCATAGACAGCTAAGACAAGTAGTGGTTCACAGAACTCCCTTTTAGAGCAAACCACATGAAACGTATTAAAATGGGAGCCATGCTATTCTACAGTGGAGAATGCAGTGTACTGTAAGGGGAGGACTGAAAACCAGTCATGTACCTGCACAAAATGGATGTGGTCATCCTCAGAGCTGCAGACTTCTGCCTGCCCCTCAAGCAGGCTCCCATCATGCAATTTGTGATCTGCTGAGTAGTACAGCGTTTGCACCTGCAACAACAAAACACCAACAAGACCCATGTGGGTGTTTCCATAACAAGAACATAGCAATGTTCTGCCTTGTTCCTTGAAGCAATGGAGTCAGCTGCAATGAGGGAGGTCCTTGACAACTGTGTGCTGCCTGGACCTTGAGGGAGCCATGACCTTTTACACGTCTACGGTCACTGTGATTGTGGAAATTGCTGGAAGAAGAGATCATTCCTATTATAAGTAACTTCGCTTTGGGTCAGAGTTATCTAAACAAATGATTGCAGCGCAGTGGGTTTGGAAAAAAAGTTGCAAGGCTCTCAGGAACAGTGTGCACAGATGGAAGCACATGGCTTTTGGTAGGTGGACTTAGTACCACTGATGGTTGGGATCTTGCATTCTTCTTCAGGGCTGGACAAATCTGCTGTTGATGTGTATTAATAAACCTACAGGAGAGATGGGGAGATCAATGGGGAGGAGCACTCATTAGAATCAAATTAACAATAGTCCAAAACGCCCTGCTGGGGAGAAAATGTTGAGTTACCAAGACAATTCAGGTCAATACAAGGAGTACAAGGATAGAAAGAGAAGGGGGAAAAACAGACTTAACCTTTGGCTCACCTGGAAAACCAGTTTTTCAGTATTTTGAGGAGCACGTACTGCAAAATTTACAAGGTTAAGGGCAAAAACTCTGGGGGCAGGGGAAGGGGGGAACTCTTAGTCAACTACTGAACAGTCTAGGAGACATGAGCAAAGTGAAAGGAATGGGTACAGAAAAAGCCATAATACTGACCTCTTCCATCAGTTTCTCCAGGGGATTTCCATTCTTCCACAGGCTGTGCTGCACCCAGCTTATCACTTTTGAATATAGTTTGCCATTACCTGGCAAGTTCAGGTTGTCCTCTAGCATAACCTCCAGCTATACAGACACAATTACATATGGTATTATAACAAATTAATTAATGCAAATAACATATATAAAATGTATTTACCTAACACGTATGTATATATTTTATGTATTTTTATATTATATTATATTATATATATATATATATATATATATATTTATTTA
>NW_015557117.1:656399-658939 GCF_001515605.1 Sinocyclocheilus anshuiensis | reverse complement strand
TTTTTGTTGATTCCTACCACGATTTTACATCTCCTGATGCTTTCTTTGTTTTCAGGAAAAGTCTCAAGTGAAAGTTTCACCTTTTCCTGTATCAAGTCAGTCTTGTTCCTGTAGCGATTTCTCAGAAGTGTCAACTTTCATTGTTGGGGGGGCTGAATGCCTTTCAGCCACTCTCTCTCCTTCTCTGTGCTGCCGTGTCTTTGCTTTTTCTCCTCTCGTCTCTTCCATTCTTCAAGGCACCGTTCCAGAAACCTTCTGTAATTTGAACACTCAAGAGAACTTTTATTAATTCTAATTCCAAGTGTGTTTGAGCAATCTGCTCTTTATGTTCAACCATGTTTGTCAATGGTGTCTCAATGCTAAAAATCTCACTGATTGACAACAGCATCTCTTCCATTCTATTTTTAGTAAAGCAGTTCTTCGTTGCAAGAAAAGAGCAAGCAGCAATGCACTACCTATGCTTATCTAAGAATACTACAAATACTTTTCTATTATGTAATAATATTTCTTATATAATCTTTTTATTATAGTTTCAGACTTCAATCTTAGTATTTCTTCTATATTTACATGCAGGGTTCAAAATAATCTAGTAATCGTGAATGAAAATTTCTCAAACAACCTTAAGATAGCTGTTGAATTAAAGTTTGTTTTATTTCTGGTCACTCAATCCTGCTTTTAATCAACTCATTGCACAAGTTATACTATTCTAAATCTCTACAATGGATTCATTTTCCATATTGTCTCTCAGGGATAATGAGATAAACTTTTTAGACGTCTTCAGATATAATGTTTTAGGCCCGTGCATTCATAGTACTTATTTATATATAAAGTTATATATTAATTATATTATATATATTATATTATATATATATATATATATATATATATTTATTTATTTATATACTTTCAGTCTAAGGAAGTCCATTTATTTATTTATTTATTTATATACTTTCAGTCGAGGAAGTTTAAGGAAGTCATCCTGTTCTGAAATCTCCTGAAGATGGTCCTGTATAAAAGCATCAATCTTGCCCAGAAGCCGCCCATCAGCCACGCTACTAGCAAAGTTGCGGTATGAAATGGCACTTTGCGAGTCAATTTTTGATAGTAGGTAGTCTCCACAGATCTGCAAACAGGATTCAGGAGATCAGGGCACTGTACAGTAGTGTATACATGAGAGAACTACCATGTAAATGCCTGTACATACCTGTTTGACTCTCTCCAATTTGAGCTTCTTTGCTGCAGAATACACATCTCTAACCAGATCTTTATCTGCCTTCAGTCTGTTAACAGGAGATTATGAGAATATATGAAACCTGTATGTCCTTGAAATAATCAATGTGTAAAGATAAGTATACGTAAAAAAAGAAAAGAAAAAAAAAAGTTAAGAGTAAAGATAACTATATGTACTGGGCTGTGTAGGCATAGTTAAGCAAGGTTTCCACAGCATCAGGGTTGAGGTCATCAAATTTTACCAGCGAAACCCCACCATGTGGCTCAGAGTCAGTGTTGAAAATCTCAAATAGATAAGGACTACAGCAGGCCAGCACAGCCTTATGGGCCATCAGTTCATGTCCACAGACCTGCAGAAGAACCATTATAAACATTTTGTAAGTACAGATCTGTGCTAAAGAGAGCCTTTATCTACAGTTCAAAAGTATAAGAAATTAATACTTTATTCAGCAAGGATGCATTTAATTGATTAAAAGTGCCAGTAAAAACATTTATAATGTTACAAATAATTTCTATTTCAAATAAATGCTGTTCTTTTAAACTTTATATTCATTTTTCTGGAACCCGTGATACGTTTTCCAGAAAAATATTAAAGGGGTCATATGATGTTGCTAAAAAGAACATTATTTTGTGCATTTGGTGTAATGAAATGGGTTTATGCGTTTTAAGGTTAAAAAAACATATTACACATTATTTTCCACATACTGTACATTATTGTTTCTCCTCTATGCCCCGCCTTTTTGAAACGCGTCGATTTTTACAAAGCTCATCGGTCTGAAAAGCGAGGTGTGCTCTGATTGGCCAGCTATCCAGTGTGTTGTGATTGGCCAAATACCTCAAGCGTGTGACGGAAATGTTATGCCGCTTACCATATTGTGATGCCCTGTCCGGCCGGAGCGACGAAACAAAAACATTAAAACCCATTATAAACGAGGCATTTGTTGCATCCAGTGGGGACGTAATTATGGATTATAATGACTTATACTGTCTTTTTACGCGTAAACATAAAACCATGTCTGCATTTGTGATCGGAGAAATGACAAACAACAAGCCCTACTCTACACTGCTCAAAACTCGCATTTGAATCGTCAGTGGCAAATCTCTTTGGATTTGAGACTTTAGTCTTTGCAACTTTACAGATCTTCTTTATGCACCAAGAGCTTGTAACACTCCAAACAGAAAGGAAAAATTTAAATCGCATCATATGACCCCTTTAAGCAGCACAACTGTTTTCCACACTGAGGATGATAGGAAATGTTTCTTAAAACTGGAGTAATGGCTGCTGGAAATTCAGCTTTGCCATCACAGAA
>NW_015557117.1:635493-656133 GCF_001515605.1 Sinocyclocheilus anshuiensis | reverse complement strand
GGTGTTCTTACCTGCAGTCTGACATCACAAAACTGGCCGCTTTTACGCAAAGCATTCATCTTGGCCACAGTAGAATCAAGGAAGCTCTCGTCTTCAAATATTAAATATCCGTTGGGAGTCATTTTGATGGATCTATCAAAATCAAGGAGGCAAACATAGCAAAATCCAAACATAGTAAAACGACTGCTTTTTATTCACAATAGAACTGCACGATATATCGTTTCAGCATCGATATAGAGATGTGCGCATCCGCAATAGTCACATCGCAGGATGTGCGATGTTTAGTATAGTGATCGGTAATCCACATGGACCAGGTACCAAGGTTCAAAACACAGGCGATTCTTGGATTGAGTGCAAAGTTTAACCATCATACAATGAAGGTTCATCATTGTATGTGTTTTAGGTCCTGTCGGTTTAAACATTCAAGCGATTTTTAAACCATTAGAGCGCAAGAAGGCGCAAAATAGAGCTCAATTATGAACACGCGCCGTTTTCTGTGCTCACACACAGAGCCACGCAGATGCACATGAACAACGAATTCCGTTCACTTTGTCTATTTGTGCACGACATGACACTTATGTGCAAAATTGTGTCAAAATTCATGTCTCTGCAAGTATCCTTGTAAACACAGTTGCTTATGGCTTAGGTGAAGGCAGTGCCGATCCTAGACTTCTGGGGGCCCTACGCAATACTGTGTCGCCGGGGGGGTATGAGTGGTTATGAACGAATGAATGAAACGCATTTGTCCATGTTCCACTCCATCTCAACTTGTGCTCGCGGAAAGCACTTGAGAAACAGTGTCTCTTCCGTGGCTCGGTGCTCGGTTTTCATAATCGCTGACCAAATTAAAAAAACTAAACTAAAATTAAATCATCTTTGAGAACAAGGGGGCCCTACGCAGCTTGCGTATTTTGCGTATAGGGAGGATCGGCTCTGGGTGAAGGTAAACAATTCAGAAAGAAAACGGATGTGTAACAGTATATTGGTTCACAGCAGTTTAATGTTCCTGTTACGTTCAGTGTCATGAATGCTAATCAAACAACAAAACACAGAGAAAAATCACTTTTGTAGCTTTAACACAGATTTATTATATTTAATTTATACAGTGAAGACTATGCAGTGTTATTTTACATTTGATTATTCAATTTCTGTACCTGATACTGTTAGACTTATCTGAAAAATATTCAGCACTGTTTATTTCATTTGTATCTTTGTTCTATTATATTTATCTATGCTTGTAATTTGTTTGTTATTTTCTATGCTGATTTACTCACCTACAAAATCACCCCAATCATTGATTATTTTTTTCAAATAGAGCTATTCAAGTCATCTGGTGATTTTTTTTTTTTCATATCGCAATATATAAATCGCAGAAAAACAAAATATCGCAATGTGAGTTTTTTCTAATATCGTGCAGCCCTAATTCACAAACACAGCACATGATGAGAAGACCCACATGGAATCTGTGGCATTTTATACCACGTTCTGCAATGACTGTGTGGGGATATCTGTGAAATGGATTTAAATATGATATAAAATGTGTTAAACTGAGCTGAGAATGCTACACATATATTAGAGGGTGTCATCAAAAGTAGCTAAATACTTATGAACATATAAGGAGTGGGGGATGTGAAAAGCTCTCTGAAATTCTGCAGAAATCCCCACAGATTTCTGTAAAATTCTGTGGTCACACATTCCATGCAGGTCTGGTGAGGAGACACACTTACCAAACAGGTATAACAGAAGAACAGTCTTGCTCTAAGGCACTTTCAACAGAGGGTACCACACGCAGATGTTTCTGGATAAGAAGCAGTGGCTGCAGCAACTCAAACTTCACGTCACAGATTGTGTCTAATTTCACTCAGTGGGTTAAAGAATACAAGTTCTACCACCTTGATTACACATGATGACCTGAAGAAGTGAAAGACAAACACACTCAATTCAACCAAGACAATTCAACTACAGCTAATAAGAAATGTTTCTTGAGCTTCAAATCAGAATATTAGAATGATTTCTGAAGGATCATGTGCCACTGTAGACTCCATTAATGACTGCTGAAAATTCACAGGGATCAATTACATTTTAAAATATATTCAACTAGAAAAATTGTAATAATTTCACAATATTACTGTTTTTTACCGTATTTTTTATCAAATAAAATGCAGCCATGGTAAGCATAAGAAGCTTCTTCAAAAACATGAACAACCCCAGCACAGACATTGATACAAAAAAAGTTCAATTTTGCCATAGTCAGCGTTCACACACATTTTCACCAATTAATTCTTTAAGGTTTTCCAGTAGGTTTAGATTTCTATATATTCTATAAATATTTTACAACTGTATTTGACTAGAAAGTTCTGTATTGATTATAGAAAATCCCCTGTCTTTTCCAGGCCTGGAAAATCCCAACACTCTGATATTTCTAGATTTTCCAAGGCTGTGGGAAGCCTGAATAGGTTTCTTTATGTACCAAAACTGTAACCACTTGTATTTTTCGGCCCATATCAATATTATGTTTTGGTCCAGTTCATATTATTGCTTCTAACAACTTTGTTTAACTGTAACGTAAGGAAAAACAATTGCAACTTTAGAAAACACAAATTGATGCTCTAAACCTTATACAGTACATTTAATGTAAATAAATAAAAATAAAAAAACTCGTAACGCACTCAGTGGTTTTTATATTTCCGGGTTTATTGTTGTTGAAGGCGCGAGGCGGCACACGCTACCCGGAGCGCGAGGAGGAACTGCTCTTTCTAGATCAAACCAGTACCGCTGAAAGACGCACACGTGACCGATCATAACCATAAACTGAAAACAAGTCTGCAATATAAACATCGCATCAGGTCTGTACTAGGTCAGCAGGTCATGTGACAAAGACAGCATACTGTATGATTACTGAGGTATCACATATCTATGTGATTAATGAATTAGAAATACTTGAAAAGACCCAGCTGTATTGTCAAATGGTTCGTTCAAACGAAACGAACACTGCGTCATTTGTTCACCAAAAATGACCAAAACCCGAATGTGGAACTGAAAGAAAATGAGATTTTAGGCAGAAAGACAGCCTAAGCAACGTTACATATTCACTTTCAAAATAAGTAACGCTAACGTAACGTTAAATGGTGACTGAGGCTGTCGTTCTGCAAAAAACAAACAAACAAAAAAACATTTTCCTTTCATTTTCATCTTTAATCTTTAACTAAATGACCTCTTCAACGATAATCAGACACTTCCTGGTTTTAAACGGTCTGGACGGTTAAAGTGCTATTAATCGGAGAGGAGCGGTCCGTTTCAGAGATGCGGTTAGAAGAACAGAAGCTGATTCTTACTTTGAGCCATTCACCAAAACAACCGTATGTCATCTGGATATAAAACGGAATATTGTATTGCTCTACCTCACCCGAAATTCAAGCTGTAGGTCAAACGTTTAGGTAAAACTGCGAACAGACAGTAAAGCATGGCTTCTCCTCAAACAACACAAACAGGAACACTTCACGAGCTCGACTAACACCACTTTCATTTTCAAACACAACTTAAGTTAAATGTCTTACCGATTTCCTTTGTCTGTTTAGGATGAAGGACACAATTTCTGCTTAGAAAAAATAGTAGTTATGAATCCAAAGAGCCGCCGTTAACGAAATGTACAAACGACACCGAAGTCCGCGCGCTTAACTGTGCTGCGTCACTGATGACGACAGCACGATGGGCGGGACAAATGGAGCTCGTCTCTAACGTGCTTATAATATGACACTTTACAAATTCAATAAATGTTTCTGAGAGATTAATTATGTTGTACCTGGGACTATGTAAAAAGAAGCGCGTTGCTTGTGTGAATATGTAGTGAGTGTGTTTAGCTGTATGTCACCAGCCATTATTAAGTTTAATCACGGCAGCCCAGTTCTTGCCCCCAGCAACCAGAACACAGTACAATTCATTCATGCAGAACTGATGTGAGCTGTCTATATATAAATATTTTAGGTGTTATACTTTGGAGCTGGAGTGAATGCTTTGGAGTTCTATGATAGTGTTGTGAGATTTCTGTCTCTTGAATCTCAAATGTAATAAATAAATAGGCCTAGATACAAAGATGCAAAGATATTGCAGGCATTAAAAAATGATTCATCAGTTATTCTGACACTGTGGTTCACTAAGACATATTTCTGCTTTGTAAATCATGATCATCATAAAAAAACTAACTCTGTTAAAATATCAAGGTTTATGTTAATTTTATTTCAATGCATAATTCCAGTTCAGACCAGAGGCAAACATTATGCAATTTGATAAACACAGAAAATAAAGGCCAATAAAGAAGACCGTAATGTGTATCGCTGCATAAAAGATTAGTATTAAATAGATGTCATATTTCCTGTGATGTCATTTTGCAAGTTGTTCTATTTCCTCTGTGGAGATCCTATATTATGTAACTACCTCCACCTTAGCCTGCTGTCTCCATGGTTTCAGCCACTTAGAAAAAGAAACATGAATATGTAGACAGACATGCCTCCTCATGCCCTCTCTCAATGGATCCCTCTATGCAAACTGTTGTTCAGTTGAGCATGGCTTACATAAGGCACTCTGCTGAACATGGTTTGACAACATACCTAAGTCATTTTCATAAGTCAAATTCAGGCCTCTGAAAGCTAACATTGCTGATGATACAGCCTGCAGATATTAATCTAATGAATGCTATTATTTGCAGTTTTTGTTATTGTTAGGTTTGTATAAGAGTATCACAGTGTGATAAGAGAGGTAGATTGAAAACATTTGTCAAGGAAACAAACTTTTCTTTTCTTTTTATTTGATAAAATATATTGTAATTTTATTTCTAAATGTCTCATAATTTATATTTGTCTATTACTTATAGTTTATGAATATCACCATATACTTGTTCACTTGAACTTGATTGTGTGTGTCAATTGTCTCTGAAGCTGGTTTGGATGTGATAATCATTATGAAAAATGCCATACAAATTAATTTAATTTAATTTAAATTTAAAATCTTCCTTTTCTTCCTAATATTGACATAATTCTAATTAAGGTAACACCACCACCACCACCACCACCACCAACAACAAGAACAACAATGAATTATACCTTTCGTAGAATGATAAACAAGTCTTTATAATAACCTGCTTGCTATTAACTAAATGGGTGTTGATACAGTACATGAAACTGTTTTCAATTTTTTTTACTGCACTGTTTTTATATTTTAAGAAGGTGCCACTAACCCCATTTAGGTTTATTTTACAACAACGATAAGTCACCTGTACAGTGTCCTTTATTTTGTAAGCATGGAACCAGTAAGAAGTGCTTTGGTTATGCAAGCCATTTAAGTTGTGTGGAGATGTTGACTGCCACACAAACTATACACTTATATAAGCCACACTCATATAATCAAGACTTCTCTAGACTCAGGAATGAGTCTTATCTAAGTTTTATTCAAGTGTTTCATTGGTCTAATTAAACTGAGCTATACAGTATAGAGTTTTATGATAATCAAATATTTATTTATAAAAACACTAGCAATTTTTATGTTATTTCTTTTTGGAAGCAACTAAGTGGTCACTTTTATAATAAACATAAACAGATTTTTTTTTAAAGACACTACTATTGTAGTTCTTAATATTTTTTATTGTTTATATTTTGACATTTTAGTTAAATTTATAGTAATTTTGTGTCATTTTTTAGTTTTTGTTTCGATTCAATGTACTTGTCAGACCATTGTCACTGAGGTATGTTGACATTTAAATCAGCTTTTCGTGAAAAAAAAGCCTTGTGATTTCACTACGAAGAAGTGAAACTGGCGGATTTCCAGGTGATTCTTATCAGCAGTCAGTACCTTCCTGTTAGTCATACCCGAAATCAATAAATAACTGTGATCAAATATACAAGTAGGTCTTCTTTTTGGTAACAGACTTAAGACTTTTAATCCTTTTCTTTGAAATCCTGGTTTTGATCATTTGAATTACATTTTAAAGCAATCAGCAGCATACCTTTACCTTCAGTATTATATAAGACATCAGGAATGCCATAATTATGACCTCTTCTCTCTATAATACTTTTTGGATGTATTGGTTTCTAAGAAAACAACATAAACAGTGTACATTGTGTTGTTGATTTCTGTTAGGCATTTATTACTCTGGATCAATGACCTAAGATATGGACAGAGTGCTTCATTCCTATGAAATCACAAACCTAATAAATCTAAATAACCGCTTTATCAATATTAAAATGATATTCACTCCACATACATTATTATTGATCTTTGAACTTGTCACATGATGCCACTTCTTTTGACCCACATTTGCACATTTAGATGGGATGAAATGAGAATTTTACATCTACAACAGTGCACATAATAGCAAAGGAAACAGCGCCCCCATGTGACTGATATGAAAAGCCCTGAGCGTAATAACACCACAGTGCATATTTTGGCTAAAAAATGTACTCGCCCTCAGGCCATCCAACATGTCGATGAGTTTGTTTCTTTGAACAGATCTGGATAAAATTAGCATTACATCACTTGCTCACCAATGGATCCTCTGCAGTGAATGGGTGCCGTCAGAGTTCAAACAGCTGATAAAAACACCACAATAATCCACAAGTACCCCACACGACTCAGTCCATCAGTTAATGTCTTGTGAAGTGAAAAGCTGAATGTCTGTAAGAAACAAATCCACCAGAAAAAAAAACAGAAGTCCTCTCTCAATAATATTGCTTTCTCCAGTGAAAAAGTGGAATCAGGAGAGAAATATGCACGGGTCAAGCACCGTTTACAAGCAAAAACAGTCCAAAACAAATATGTTGGTTGATTTTTATGTGAGAGGACAACAGAGGATGGACTTTTCCACTGGAGGAATGGATTTTTTTTTATAGTTTATGGATTGTTTTTGTCATTTTCATTGGTTTTTGTTAATGTAAATAGGTCTAGTTTAATTTTTTTTTATTTAGTTTGTTATTTTAGCACATCATCAAACTAAAATAAAATGAAAAACGTTGCAATTAGCTACAATTAAATCGTTTTTTTCTTTTTTAATTTCATATAACAGAAATGTTTTTTGTTTTAATGAACAATAATAACTGTCACACTGCAGACAAACATCACTTACAGACCTTAAACAGGCCTTTAGGTTCGCATAATCTACAAAGATAGAAAAGAAGTGACAAAGTTTGTGTTCATTTAATTTATTTTTCAAAAGGACGATACAATATAAAAGGAATATTTTATAAGGCAGTTGGTAAACTATTTCATAATTTTTGCACTTAATCGTATGATTGACTGGTGTGATGCAAACTCAACATTCACTTGGAATCGTAAATGAACAAGTTCCTTGGGTTGTTCATGTATGGCTTCAAGTATGGCAAAAACAAGTAGACCACAGTGGAAGCAAAATTCTCCACTGCAGCTTGAGTGCTAGCTGCGTGTTTGGTGGGAATTGTGAGAGTACAAAAACACTTGTGTGTCTCAGAGGTTAGCTATATCATCAGCACCTGACATAAAGTCTGAGTTAAGTACATGTTGATGTTAATCATGTTCTACAATCTAATACAGTTCAAAAATGATATGATCAAAATGGATAATCTAATAATACTCAGCGTTATAAAAAATTTAACTCATCGTTTTTGTAAAGAGTACAAAAACACACTAGTTTTAATCAACAATCATGACAATATAAATGTTTTTGGCAACTTAAGAAAAGTTATTCCCTTTTTTGTTTCTTAAAACGTGATCCGGTGTGATATGAAACAAAAGAGTTTCTAGAAAGTGCATGAATTACTGAAGGGACTGTGGAGGAAAATAAGCACTCTGATCACAAGAAATTGAGCTGGAAATCTCCCTCTTGAAAGCACAGGTGTTCATATAAGGTTGGATTCAACATCCAGCTCTGAACATACACATATATATACATACACACACATATATATATACATATATATATATATATATATATATATATAATGCAATGCATGCAAGTAGGAAAAAGCAAATACTGATGTTGCATGTTCCATAGACCAACTCTGATTATGTTTTAAAAAAGAAGCAGATGAAGAAAAGAGTGTAAAGTAAAAATCCTGTGAACGAAAGCTTGATCACCTTCTTAAAGTGATAGTTCACACAAAAAAATGAAAATGCTGTCATCATTTATTCACTTTCATCCAAATCTGTTTGACTTCCTTCCTTCTGTTTAACACAAAAGAAAACATGGCATGTTGTTTGGACCCCAAAGTTCTTCAAAATATCTTCTTTTATGTTCCACAGTCAAACAGGTTTGGAACAACATGTGGGTGAGTAAATGATGACATACTTTTGGGTGGACTATCCCTTTAAGTAAAACAAAAAACAACACACCCCAGAGTACCATCACCTGCCACTGTAATAACATGACTAAAGATTTAGTCATGTGATTACATGTACTGTTTGTTCTGTTCGGTTGAGACTTTACATCAGGACAGGTATGAGAATGTGAAGTAGACGAGCAAAGAGATGTTCCATTTGATAATAGCTAAAATGTCTGTGCTTAATAACGACTGAGGTCAACAATAACATTTTCTCATCACCATTCTGTTAACATAGATCCAAGGTGCTTATCTTCACCGCATGAAATCCAAATGGGACTGTAATGTTTGATCGTTTTTAAAAAAGGTGAGTGACTGGACATCCTCCACAGTTTGGCAGTGTGGGCAGAAACCAGACCACGAGGGGTTGTGCCAGCCAGTCCCTCCGCCAACCCTGCCACGGTGCTGAGGTGCTGAAGATTACACAGTTTTCCTGGCCGTGAGCACTCTGACGATAGAGCCCACACCACCTGCTGAGAGAGCCTATACAGACAGAGACTCACTCTTAAAGGGGTAGTTCACCCAAAAATGAAAAACAAATCATCATTGAACCACCCTGGTGTTGCTCGAATGCCATATGTCCTTCCTTTTTCAGACCACAAAATAAGAAATATAAAGAAATGTTCTGCTTGTGCTCGTCCATATAGTATAATGGCAGTAAATAACAACCAGCATCTTAAAGAAAGACATAAAAATATCAAAGAATGGTCCCATGCGACACCTGTCATATATTCCAAGTGTTAGATGAAGTGTATTATCTAACGAAAATCCTGACCTTGGCCGCTGGTTTCTGTGCACGACTGTGTGTTCATGATACCCTATTAGCACTGCAGTTCACTCCGATATGCCCAGAAAAAGCACACAAGTTGCGAGAAAGCATGATTAATAAAAACACAGCACAAAATACAATCAATGTGCTTTCTTCTTTGAGGTGAATATATCTGTTGAGTTAATTGCAACAAGAAGTTATCACGTTCACAGGTCAACTGTCATTCTGACTGTCATCTGACAACCGGAGTTCCATTCTGGATATATTTAACTCAGTGTGTACACAGACACTTTTTTGGGATTTATAGACATTGTATTTCATGCTTTTGTTAATCTTGATTTCTTGCAACTTGTGTGCTTTTCCTGTGGGAGTTGGTGTGAGCTACTACACTATTAGCGTATCATGAATGTGCAGTTCTGCACAAAAAACAACAGCCAGGTTTTTATTAAATAATATGTTAAATATCATGTTTCCTTTTTTTTTACCAAACCTTATCGTATACCCCCAGAACACTTGGGAGTATATGACACCATTCTGTGGTACTTTTGCGTCTTTTTTTAAAAAGACTGATGCTAGTCACTTTTCACTGCCATTATATGGACGAGAGTGAGTATTTCTTTGAATTTCTACTTTTGTAGTCTGAAAAAGAAATAGGGCATATGGCATTAAAATAACACCAGGGCCAGTAAATTATGAGTTAATTTAATTTTTAGGTGAACTAACGAGAAGGGTCTGGCTGCAGCCTCGCACTTGCATTCTCAGACTTGCACTCTTAAGACACTTGCGCTTCTGCTAGCGACGTCACTTTCAGGCTTTATTTTTTATTTTGTTCTATAACGAGAAGGGTCTGGCTGCAGCCTCGCACTTGCATTCTCAGACCTGCACTCTTAAGACACTTGCGCTTCTGCTAGCGACGTCACTTTCAGGCTTTATTTTTTATTTTGTTCTATTTTTTACGAAGCGTTTGAGAGAGGCGGGGCATATAGGACCTACAATAAAGTACAGTATTTGAAAAAGAATGTGTTTTTTGAACATTAAAGCATGTCAACATATTCTGTTACACCAAATACACAAAAGAATGATCTTTAAAAAAGCATCATATGACCCCCATTAATTGAACTTAATGTATCTTAATATATTACGCCATGTTAAGTGTTTATGTTTTTCTACAGGAGGAAAACGCTTAACGAGAGACTTTGCGCATGCGTTCATATTCTGCTGTTCTGTGGCCACGGATTTGCGGGTCTTGTCTTTTTCTTGCAGGACCCTGTATGTTATAGTACTAAATTAGTTTTAATCGTTTAACCACCACAGCTTCTTGTCTCCATTGGCAACACGCACCATTTGTGTCGATTGCAAGTGACGTCGCAGGTAGCGGAGAGTGCAAGTGGCGATTGCAAGTGACATTGTAATTTAGTTTCTTTTTTCTTGTCTTCACCACCTGGCTACTGTTGTAAAATGTTGAGCGATTCAAACAAAAAGTAATCAATAAATAGAACAAAATAAGACGTCGCTAGCGGAAGCGCAAGTGTCTGAGAGTGCAAGTGCAAGGCTTCAGCTAGACCCTCTTGGGAACTACCCTTTAAAAATAATCTATCGCTACATCACACAGATGGTTCTTTATAGTTGAAAAAGTTTCTTTAGATCTTTAAATGTTCTTCAGACTAAGAAAAAATGGTTCTTTTAAATACTTTTGACTGAAAGGTACATCAAAAGGTTCTTCTATGGCATAGCTGTGAAAATCCCCTTTTGGAACCTTTATTTTTAAGAGTGTTGTATTGCCAGAATTTTTATATTTAAAGGAACTATTCCTTTAAAAATGTATTTACCTTTTCATGCCACTGCAGTAGGATGGCACTACTGTTGTCTGAGGGTCTTTCAAAGCCTTTGTAGATGTATTTCATCAGGAGATCAACTCCACTCTTATCCAGAGACTGAACAGCCTTTTCTATATCGCTAGCCTTGACAGAGCTGAGCACTTTCAACACGAGGCCTTCAGCCCGGTCCTACACACACACACACACACACACACACACACACACACACACACACACACACACACAATGAACTATCCTTGAAAAGATATGAATCATTAATCAATTCATTTGAGATGTTTATATACTTCTTATACACTTCCAATCCTATATGACCATCTAAATAGGTGCATTTTACACAAATATTATAAGTTCTAATTATTTATAATAATTATAACTATAGTTCTAATTATTTATAATTATGTAAAGCACTATATAAATAAAGGTAAAGATAATATTTAACATACATAATGCATAAAAATCATTAGAAAAAAAGGCCAAGACACTTCTTCTAGTATAAAAGGTTAAAAAACATTTATTATTGTTTAGGCTGTTTACTGTTGTATCTTAAATTATTGGTCGTCTTATGTTGTTCTACATAAATAAAATGGTCATTGATGTAATATTTTATCCATGGCATTTCACCGTGTGCAATACTTATATTCAAAGCCTTAAAAATATATTTAATGTTTCTTGTAGTTAAATGTGAAGAAATTAAGCTTTTTTTGCATTACGCTTACACTGTAACTGCCAATTAAATTAACAACAAAATATTCAAGATTTTTATTAATTTCCAAGATTTTTAAAGGCCATGAAATCATAGTTTTAAAATGGCCTAAAATGTAAAGGTAAACCCTGTCAATTGGAATTCTGATGTAATGTGTTTTTCTGGTGGACCTATAACCACTAGGGGACCTCAGCAAAGGACCTTGGAGGCAAAAAGGGTGAGAACGATTTGTAGCATATGATCATGCTAACAGTTTTACATAATTGATATTTTGAGATATGTAGCTTTAACTCACCTTCACATTCTGGTTCTTGGTGTTGATGGGTGGATTCTTCAGTACTGCCTGCAAAGCTCCCATCAGGTTACCTGTATCATGCACTAAGGAAAGCACCGCAGGACGCCTGAAATCACGTCTAGCCACGAATAACATAAACTCTTTAAATATCACTTTACATTAACTATTAAAAGTTGTCTGAAAGTACATATGAGAAGGTGCACCCTCATATTGTAATCTTGCAAACGGAAGTCATTGGCATCCGGAAGTGTTTCTACAGCAACCTCATTCTAAGTAATTGCCACATCTATAAGATACAGCCTCGGGTGTTGCACTTTAAACATTATAGCCGTAATTCTGCAGTTTTAAAAGAGCCTAAAGAGTTGGATCCGCAGTGTAAACGTATGATGAGCATGTGAACTGTGCACGTCCTAAATGAATGAAGCGACTGACTACCACACCCATGTCTGGACGAGAGAACAGAAATAGTCCATTATAACAACACAACACCAACATATCAAGTGCTTTCAGAAAACGACAAATCAAACGATATACTGCAAAGAAGCAGGAAATCTGAAAAATAGCAATAAAAGTCATGGGACTGAAAGGATATGATCTGATGAGAGAATCCACCTCAGCCTCATCCGGACCTAGTTGATTTTCTCCGCCGTCCTCCTCGTCGACAAACTTGTTTTCGTCGTACTCATCTACATCAACCTTTCTGAATCGATCGGACACTGTGTTCTTCGACATGACTGGTTTGATTAATCAATCAGAAGATGTCAGTTCATACAAAATAGTCCCAGCACTTTCAGGAAGCAGCTCGGCGCTTGTTGACTTCCGCATAGAAAGCCCCCTAGTGTCAGTGGCATAAATTAAAACCTCCACGTGTCATCTCAAGTCTAACTCTAGGTGGCACCCAATCAATTCATTTTAAGACTTTATTTTAAGTTTCATTTGATTTTTAATTAGTTATTGCAATAAATTGGACATTGGTTCCGAACAGTAACAAAAGTGCGAAAACTATTATATTATATGTTGCCGTTAATGCAAATCTACAATGAATTTTTAAATGCAAATCAACATGTTTTTCGATTACTGTAACTCATCAAAACATTTTAACCAATTTCTTGATTTTTTAAAAAAGTTATATGAGATTCAACTCGATTTTTGAGTCAGTTTAATATAATTTAATTCGAAATGACTTGTAAGGCCAATTTGATTGTACTTGAAAAATTAAGGCAGCAACTAGACTTCAGTTTTTAAATTGAAGAAGATTGATTTTATTTTTTTATTTTTTTTACAGGTTAGGTTGTATGTACCAAATTTATTTAATTAAGTTGGAATGGCAACACAAAACATATTTCTGAAATACTGCTCTTAATGTGTAGGCACATGTATATAAGTGAAAGTAATTTCAATTTAGTAATCCTTTACAATTTGGGTGAGACGTTGTTTGAAAAGCTTTTGAGGTGTATATTTACCACTATGTAAAATTGATCTATTCCAAATGTAGTTATTTGACTTGTTTTGATCTGTGAAATTAAAGAAGGTATCTCTTTTTATTCTCATCCTGTTTTCTAGCACTACATAATGAAGATGTGTTACTGATATATTATTCTTTACATTAGCTTAATTATTCATGCATGAGCTAATATTGAGCAACTTAAGTCAGTCTTATAAAACCTGATTGTCCTCTACTCATACTGACATTCCTCCAGCAGCCCAGCAGATGGCTATGTAGGCTAATTGAAAACATTTCCAAAGCCTATAAAAGGAGGCCATGCCATCAAAGTTGGCTCTAGCAAGCAATGCCAAAATGTTCTACCAATGTATTAATGGGGATAATTAGCCATACAGGTACATGTGAGAGAAAATATCTCCTACACCTCAGAATTAACACGCATAAAAACAGTATGCCATTATTTTATACGAATGAGGTGTCATGGATAATGGTAGTAACATTTTTTTCATCATATTGACATCAAAATGTGTGAAATTCCCTGATAGCACTGAGTTTTGGATTTCAGCCTCTAACAGATGAGCAAAACACTCAAACCATTACATTATTTTCTAAAAGAAGAACCAGTCTCCCTAAACTTTGTATATGACAATCATCATTCAGTTGCTTTCACACAATTTGTAGTTGTGCTTGAAACAGGAAGAGCGTGAGGAGTTGGAAGAGGAGAAGAGAGGAAGGAAGACCAGGAAGAACACATGTCTCTGATGAGATCTATGTTATTATGATTGATAATTGCCCATTTATGAAATATAAAGGGTATAGAAATTTCTACAGGAATATTTTCTTTGGCTTGTGAGAAATGTTGTCAGCCCTGGATAAGACACAAGATGCCAAGTCACAATAAATGTGATTTTTACAAACTATTTAACAATTTCTGTAGTAGTAGTAGTATTAACAGCTATAATTTGCTCTTCAGTTATGGAGTTTTATATTTTCAGTTTACTGTAAGGTACTTGCAGGAAATTCCCAACAACTACAGTTTTTTTCCCAGTAACTACACATTTCCTCAAATGAGGCGCCTTTTCGCAAAACCTATGAACACAAAATCGTGAAAAAAAATCCACAGTAAAGTGTGCTGTTTTTTCAGTACTGTCAAATGTGTCAGTATCCTGATCGAGTCAGGTTCTTAAAGTAAACACTTTGTGTATAAATCCAATAAAAAGTTCTCAGACCATTCATTGGTATGAATATCCTTTTATTATGTTTATGCACGACACTACACTACACAGGCTGGTAACATCACTTAAATGTACATGACACAGATAACTCTTGTTGTGTATACATGAATCATACAATCATACAGTACATGCCCACTTTTCAAGGATCTGACAGTTGTGGTGTTCACAACACAACCAGCTACGAATGTGTAAAAGTAGACATTTATTTTGGACTTAAAGTGCACTCTAATGCTTAGGTCTACTTTTACCCCACAACCAGTCTTTCTGGTATCTACCTGCCACCTTTATCATACTAACCTCAGTTCGGTTTTATGAATGACCTTACCTGCTCTGCGTTAAGCACTTTTTTCCCATTGACATTAATTTCAAATGTTTGATTTTGAGATGTCCAAATCTTAAAATGAATTATAAAACACAATAACTACACAATAAGCATACAAATAAATAATCTTGCATACACTTTCATCATAAAGTATGTAAACCAGAGGAATGATTATGTGTGAAGTTAGATCTGTATGTGCCACAGTCTGCCACAAATATATTTTCACAACATATCCCATCATGTCATTATTCCCGACACCTCACTAGGAGGTGGAGTCCTGCGTGGGAGTAAGATGGCATTTTACCTTCTTCTTTTCACCCCTTGGGCAGGAGACGACATTTGTAAGCGAAATAAATAAAAGCAGCTGAATCCAGTTCCTAAGCAATGAATCTTTCGCTAAAATATGAGATGAATCCTGTCCCGAAGGCAAGGCTAACCATCAACCATCTACTGGTCACAGTAGAACTGAACGGAGCGCATTAATTTTTTTCTTATCACATCGGCAGAAACACATGAGGAACAGCGAGTCCTAAGGCTCAGGTCGCCACTGAGACAATAGATTACTCCCAGAACAGTTTTTACTTCTAAAATGTCAAGTGAACACAAAGCTGCCAGTACTTGGCTCCTTGCAACTCGTAGAGAAGTACACAGACAGATTTGCAAGCACTTTAACATGGAGAATTTGCCTACATGGTAATTCAAGAATCAGTTTGAAATGAAGTTGGGAAATGGTCCTGAATGTTGTAAAGTTCTTCACGTCCCCTGCCCATTGTGTGTCTATTTATTAAATATTTTTGGCTAATTTGATAATGTTTTCAGTGACCAATAAGAGCGTAGTACTCTCGTCTCTCAGATTATTTTGCCATACACAAAACATTTTACCATATTCAAATCTATTCCATAGAAGTTCCCCCAAAATCAGTGCAGAAAATACAAAAAATGGCTGTAAATTCTGTGTTCCTGATGCTGCATTCTTGATGAAGTCAGAGGTGGGAAGACTTGAATTGAAATTTTCCATTTCCCACCATTAGAGCAATCCAGTCATGATGCGTTCCAGACAACCTGGATGTTGGAATTGTCCACCTCTACTTCAAAATAGCCATCAGAATGTCATTTTATTTGTCACCATCTTGGTAATGACGTCAAATGGTGCTTCTTATTGGAGTTGGGGTTTGTACCAGTGCTATTTTAGAATCACTGATATACATGTTTTTTATGGTTTTAATCTTAGTTAACATTAATAACCCTACCGAGTGCCTTTCCAGTTGTTATCTTTAAGTAGGAGGTGGGAGAATTCAAAGTTGTCTGGAAAGCATCATAAAAATGACCCTGTAATAAGGTCAGTCCAGTCTTGTCTGATGAATCTGCTCAGTGATTCTCATGGCTGAATGAGAATCAGCACCAGTGGACCAACGCAGTCTCACACGTCAAGGCTTTTGCGTAGCTTTTTGCAGCTATCTGTTAGGTGGGTCGTTTTGCATTGCTGGTATCCCGTTTCAGGAACTTCTTGTTTTCAATTTCATTGAGTGATAGGGAAACCGTGCAGCGTGAGGGGTTCTCTCGTCTCTGCAGAATGCTGTCTTTAATTGCTTCTTTTATAACCTGCGAAACAAAAGAGTCGTGTAGAATGAAGACCAAAAACGAATGGCAAAGACTGTTGTGAAGGTGTTTGAATCAGAGTTTGAAGGAGAAGAACTGACCTCAATGTTGTTCAGCGTGTTGAACTCCATGAGGTCATGAAGCCTCCTGAAGGCCTGGTTGGAGTATTGGAAGTTGAAAGTGGAGAAGGGAGAGGCTGGATCGTCAAATATGTCAAAGTCGCCAAACTCTATCTCCTTGTCTGTGTCCCTAGGAACTCCTTCAAGAAAACAGAAATGAAATGATTAAATCTGACCTTTTTTCACCTGTCAATAACACACATTTTTGATAAGTGACCTAAAAATAGTACAGAATCTGATTCACTTGACATCATAACATTTCTTCATTTTAAATATTCCAAAATCCTAAAACATTATTTATTTCCAGGTTTAAATGAGTCTGAATCCCTGCATTTCAATGTGGTCTCAGACATGGACCCCTCTGTATACAGTACAATTCAAAAGATAGTTTGGGGTTGGTAATATTTTTATACTGTATCAAAAATACAGTAAAATTCGTTTTTTTAATGAATCTGTGGACCCAATTGGTGAATCAGACTGAACTGAACAAACAGTAGGAGCCATAGAGTCTGAATCATAGACTGAATCAGTCAGACAATTCACTTCTTCAAAGAATAGGCTGGAATGACTCACTCACTGAGCCACAGTTTAGTGCAGGTCATGTCTGATTTGAAATGAGCTGAGAAATGTTACTGTTATTTAGCCTTTAATGTTACTTTAACTTTAATGTTATGTTAACCTAAATATTATTTAAACATAAATTCAAGGTAGTGAAACAAAACAGCTTATTTACTGACTGATTGTTCATATGCATGTGTAGCCTTTTAGGGTGTACTCACACTAGGCACAGTTGCCTTGAACCGAGCCCGAGCGTGATTATCCACCCTCCCCACTCCCCCGCTGGCCTGCACTCACACTTGCACTAAACATTCCAGGCCGGCGCACGCTTACATCATGTATGAGATGACGGAGAAAACCTCTTTCGCTAATATTCTGCCGAATAATTAATAATAATTCATTTATAATTTATGCCGTGCATTGATTTTCACTTGTATGTATCAGAAAATTATTACGGAGGCAGCTGACGTTAATGAAATAATTTGCAGCTTTACTCGCAAACTACATTTCCTGTTCATCAATAAGGTAAGAACCAGAGCCGTTATAAACCTAAATATACTTGATTAAATTAAATTAATTGAAAAGTGTAGTGTAGTAGTAGTAAAAGAATATGTTTGCGGTCGTAATGATGACAGTAGCACACACAAAATAGTATCTGTTCCGTGCTCCGGCGCGGTTAGCACTCACACTGCATGCGTACCGCGCCCGAGCCCAACCGAACCGTGCCCTGGCCCACCTCTTCCAACCGGGTCAGGGCCGGCTAAACGAACCGCGCCCGGGCACGGTTCAAAACGCCTAGTGTGAGTACACCCTTAATGACATGCTCTCACCTGGGGCTTTAAAGTTCCGAAAGTTGATGTTGGCCAAGACAAAATGAATGACAGTTGGGCAGCTCTTGTCTCCCTTGTTGGGTTTGAACACATAGCACTCTTTCAGACCCTCTCGGTCAAATACTTTCGAATCGATCTTAGGGAACGGCAGCTTATTCATACGGGCCCATTTTTCAGCCAACAGCAGCTCCTAACACAGACAAACAAGGACACAAGTAGATGACAGTAAAGACATTTATAATGTTACAAAAGATTTCTATTTCAAATAAATGCTGTTGTTTTGAACTTTCTATTCTTTAAAGATTTGTGAAGAAAAATGTATCACAGTTTCCACACAACTGGTTTCAACACTGATAAAATGTTTAATGAGCACTAAATCAACATATATCATATAATTCTTAATATGTACATGTCATGCATAATCTTCATGTCAGACACGTACTTTGAATGGCGGGCTGGAGTCACTGGGCCTGGCTGAGAAGTCGAAGGAAATGATGAGGTCAACTCCTCTCTGTGGCCGCAGAATGAGAGGATAGGGCAGGTTAAAGGTCAGACCGCTGTCCACTATGTGGATTTTCTTACTCTTCACATCCAAGGGCTCATAGATTCGCTCAAACTCATCAGGATCTGCAGGAAAGATTCATCTGTTATCACTGTGGTTTGTCAATGCCCTATAAAGGTGCTACAGGATGCCATCACCAACATTCACCTAGTTGTTTGTAAAGAAAAGAAAATTCCAAGCAACAATGTCATAATTTATTCAACATTACTTCTCGCTTATCTTTTTTTCCCACACCAAAGTGTCAACAGGAAGTAGACTGCTGCTGAGTCAAACAGACATGCAGTGCTATTATTATCAGTAATTATAAATGAGAGTCTGCCTTCATTATCAGTGAGATTAACAGAATGACATAAATTTAAGAAAGCGCTCAAAACGGTCTTGTTTAACACGATCAGCGATCTTGCAGTGACATGCACATGTCAAAGATGCTTCCTGTGTGATGTTTCTGTATATTTAACCCCTGGGAGAAAAGTTAATCAGCAGTGGGTGTGTTGGTATTTTTTAGATGTATGTAGTTTTGAGAGTTGACTAACTAACTTCCTCCCACTCAGACACCAATAATGTTTGAAAGCCCATCATCAAGTCAAGTGGCACCTGACCAAATTTCAGCCTATTGTTCCACCTACAGGCCGTCACACCCATTTCTTTTAACGGCGTACTTCACAAGACCAGGTTAAATAGAGGTTTCAGGCACTAAGAAATATACAGAGTAAAATTCTGTTTGTAGGTTTGAATCCTGTGAAGGGTGATCCTTGAATTTTCACTACTGTGTCCTTGATCAAGGCACCTTACGTTTGGTTGTACTGTGAGTCAGGGGTTTTTAAAATAGGGTGTGAAGACCCCAAGTAGGTGCTAGGGGGGTCTGTGAAAAATATCAGTGAAAAATATTTTAACTAAAAAAAAAAAATTGCTTAAAAAAAATCAAGATTGTGAGTTTTTATAAATACAATACAAATTATATTTATATCATATTTAATAATCTAGATTAAAAATGAAAAGCTAAATTAACAATAATAAAACTGTTTTTATAATGTCACACTTTTATGATATCAGTTTTTTTCTCATACAGTATAATAATAATAATAATAATAATAAAGTCTGTGTATATAAATATATAGCTTTTCTAATTATAATAGGCTTTTTTTTTAAGGAGGGGGTCCTTGCAAGAGGTTCATCATATTTGGGGGTCCTTGACATCAAAATGTATCGAAATTTGCACAAAAGTGGCAGCTAAATGGCTAATTAGTACCTGTAACAGCATCAACCTCTTCATCCACTGAAGTCTGGTGCATGAGGCCAGTGAAGGCAGAGAAGGGCAGGGAAGAGTTTAGGTTGAGTCCCAGCATGAAATTGTGCACCTTGCCGGCACGGCCCTCACGTGTGGTGAACAGGGTGGTGTCCCCCATTATGGAGGTCAGCATGCGCTGAACCCAGCTAGCCTGGGCATGACGCTGCCGCTCATCTTCTGCCTCTGCGCTCTCTGTGCCTCCTGGATGAAAGAGAGACAGAGATAATCAGTGATTCCCTGGCTCCTTTTTTCCCAGATTTTTACCTACTCTGCTAATATTTTTACTGTACCAACCACAAAAAATAATTTAGAAATGTATTTTCAGTAACATATCAGAAAGATATACTTACATACAGTATCTTTAGGGAATACATTTGTTTTTTACCACTATATATTTATTAGGTTTTTAATCTGCAATAATAGCAGGAAATTATGCAACTATGATGTAACTTAATGAATACATACACATAATTTTACTGGAAAATGATGGCATATGGTGTAAAACATGAGAGTTAGATATGTTACCTGGGTAATAATTAAAATAAATAAATAAATAAAAATTATACAACTACATAATGTTACCTTGGTAACAATTAAACAAACAAATAAACAAACTAATTAATTAATAAAAAGACAAAACCGTTAGATAAAATTACCTTAAATAAAAATTACTAATTTTTTTTATGCCATACATGACCCCATATATACAGTATATATATATATATATATATATATA
>NW_015557117.1:611609-635239 GCF_001515605.1 Sinocyclocheilus anshuiensis | reverse complement strand
TTTAATAAACAGCTGTTTTTCTAAATTCTGCTGAGGTGAAATTCAGTGCAGTCATGTATCGTGATACGTATCGTACCGTGGCCTCTGCATCGTGATACGTATCGTACCGTGACTTTGCTGGTGATACACACCCCTAGTTGGAACACGACTGAAGTACAAAGCCTATAATTTACATAATAACCTCAGGCTGAAGGAAATGTAAATTGACGTCTGAACACAGAAGAAGAAAGTTCAACACTCTTCAGCAATAAAAAAAAAAGAAGAAATGTTAGTTTATCTTGTGTAATTTTTGCTTATTAGTATGGTTGAATTGGATCACTGAAGGTCAGCAGCAAATTGGTTAATAAAATGGGATTAAATACATAAAGGATATTTGTATTATTTAACATATTTAATTATTGCAGCTTTGAGTCATATTCTGAGTTGCGTTTAACTGTTTTTATTAATTTTGAGGAAAACTAAATCTGATTTTTTTTTTTGTGAGTGAGTGAGATGAATTAAAGCATGTTCACATTTATTCTAGAACTAAAGTAACATCTTACTCCCGATTTCTCTCAACAAGGGGACAGGAGAGCTTTCAATCAATAAATGGGAAAAAAAGTAACTGGCGTTACTTATTTGAAAAAGTAACTCAATACAAGATATTTTCTTGTAAATTAAAAAGTAATGCGACACTTTACTAGTTACTTGAAAAAAGTAATCTGATTACGTAACTCGCGTTACTTGTAATGCGTTACCCCCAACACTGCTAATATATATACATACACACTACCGGTCAAAAGTTTTTAATGTTTCTGAAACAAGTATTTTCTGCTCACCAAGGCTGCAGTAATAGTAATATTGAGAAATATTATTTCAGTTAAAAATAACTGTTTCTATGTGAATATGCAGTATTGTACAAAAGTCTTAGGCCACTAGTTTAGGTTTCTTAAAGCGTCTTGAAGACGTTGTCACAGTTCTTCTGGATTTAGTCTGTCTCAGTTTTTTCTGTTTCTTCATGTAATCTTAGACGGACTGGATGAAGGTGAGATCAGATCTCTGTGTGGAGCACTGGCTGCCGTCAGACTCCTTGTGCATAAAAAAAAATCTCACTGGATTATTACAATGAATGGCAAAAGAAATGTTTGGAAATGGATATTTCCTTCTAAGTCTGACACAGCAAAAGATAGAAATAACTGACTTAAAACCATTTTTGTTGGTGAAAAAACTAGTGGCCTAAGACTTTTGCACAATACAGCATGTTAAAATGTAATTTATTGCTGTGATCAAAGTTGAATTTTCAGCATCAATACTCCAGTCTTCAGTGTCACATGATCCTTCACAAATCATTCTAATATGCTGATTTGCTGTTCTGTTATGATCAATTATTATTGGTGCTCAATCATTAATAATGGTTCTTATCCATATTGAACATTTTTTCTGCTTCAGATTTTTGTGGAAATCGTGGTCATTCTTACAGTTGAGCCCTCAACTGAACTACTGTAAGTGTGTGTGTGTGTGTGTGAACGAGAGAAAGAGAAAGAGAAATAAACGATCATAGAGTACTTTCTCACCCTTTTGAGTTTCCTCCTCATTATCTGCTGAATCATCACCCACAATATGCTCGGGTTTAATTTGCTCTGAAAAACAGAAGATGCAAACCGTTTTAGATTGTACCCACGATAAAAAGATGACCCCTTTCTTTTCCCTGTCCTGAGTTTCAACTGATGGGTGAACCTCACAAAAAGGTATTTACATTTTGCATAAAAGAACAATAGGATTTTTCATTGTGATCTCCTCATTCTTTATTACAGTAACGAGAATGTGGCTGAAAATAAAGTCCCTGTGCAGAAAATCTTTAACAATACAAAAAAGTCTAAAAATATTATTTAATTAAAGCTTTTTTTATTATTATTTATCCACAGTGGAACATGAACACACTAAACAAACCCATCTGTTGTGAATGTTATATGACGCTTTACTTCAACTTTGAATGTCAGCAGGGTGGTTGACTGAGGTCACACATCAGTAGTGTGTAGACCAATGTGGCAGTGCGTTAATCTTATCATTTCCACGCCAAAACTGCACTCATGCAGTAAATGTGTGTCAACTGTACATGTTGGCGCTAGAACAAGTAATGGCACATTTCAGCATGTTACAAGGATACAAACTGACAATATGATAACAATCTAACTTGGCCTACATTGGGTTCTTTTGAAATGTGGAGCAAGTTGTCTCTTTCATAAAGTTATTTGCCTCTGATAGCTAAGAGATACAATCTTACTCACCCAGCTCCTCCTCCATTGTGCTGCTACTGGCTGTCTCCTTCACTCCCAGAACCCGGTTAAAGAGGATGGAGAAAGCACTGCCCCATACACCTGTAGCACATACACATACATTAAACATGCTACGGCAAACAATACTTGGAACCAATATTCTAGTAAATAGAATAAGGAAGGATTATAAATTCTGATGTAGAGCTAATACTCTGGCCCTCTTCAACTGAGAAAACTTTCTTGAAAGGGTGCAAGATGTTTGTGCAAGATAGGTGTTCTTGATTCAACATAAGAAGCATTTATATGATGAGTTTCTCGTAAGAACTAAGCATGAAGAGCATGATATTATCTCAACATTTTTCAGCCTTTTGACGATTTATATCTCAATATTCATGTGTTTGATTTGAACAGCTGTCGGCAGCTGCTGCTGTTGTTAAGTCATTCAAAATCTTAATGCGAGAAGTACAATCAAATCAAGTTTTTTACTAAATGAATGAATGACATTTCATGATTTTTGTTTATATAAACTATTATAACAAACTTATTTATTTACTTACACCAACTGTTTTTTTTTTTTTTTATGTTTTTCAAAGAGTCTTTTATGCTGAACAATACAGTAAAACAGCAAAATTATAAAATACATTTAAAAAAATATTTTCTATTATAATGTATTTTACATTTTCATTTATTCCTGGGATAAATAAGCTGAATTTTCAGCATCATTACTCTAGTCTTCTGTGTCACATGATTCTTCAGAAATCATTCTAATATGCCGATTTGGTGCTCAAGAAACATTTCTTATTATTATCAATGTTGAATAGAAATTTCCAAAGAGCAAAGTTTATTTAAAATAGAAATCTGTAATATTAAAAATGTGTTTACTGTCACTTTTGATCAATTAAATTTATTGCTGAATAAATGTATTAAATTAGTTCCAAAAAAAAATCTTACTGACCCCAAACTTTAAAATAGCCATATACATATAATTTTTTTTTAACAAAACATATTTTAATATAAAAAAATACTATGCAGAGATGTTTTTGGTGGCACAAACAAATCGTCGAAACGATGAGTGAATCAGTTCATTGAACTAATAGTTTGAATACATTTTGAAATTAATCCAACTCTATATATTTGCAAACCTATTGGGAATATTTTATATATTGATGGGAAGTATGAGTAATCACACAGTTCATGAGTAACTGTACTGCTGTCAGTGACACTACATGCATATTGAGGGGTCTCTTAGCAAGCGGTTCTGTTGAAATTCAGAGCAGTCCCAGTCTTACCCATGAGGAAATGTAAGGGGTTTTCCTCATATTGTTTCACAACGCTGCCCATGAAGAACTTGCTCCCAAACAGCCCCGGAGACATGAAGGTGCCATATTTGGCCATGCCAATCTCATACGGGCTGAACTCCACCCAGTCTGATTGAGACAAAGGAAACAAACTCAATATTATTAAGTCAAAATGACAAAGGCACTTTTATATGTTAAATTGCACTACCAAAATACTACTTGACTCAGTGACTCATGTTCGCACAAATACAAAGCGTAATGTACAGTAAGTGACTCGCATTGAACTGACAAATACTTCCACTTAACCATCATCTGTTTAGTTACAATCTCTGATCCCATTCAACAGAAAACAACCTACCCACACATTGACTAGTCTCTAAAAATAGTGTGTCTACACCTGTGGGAGGAGCTGTAAAAGTTCATAATGACTTCACAGTGGGTCAATCATTAGGCCCCATAACAAATATTTGCATGTTTTCCACAGTATTAAGCAAATGTAAACAAATCGATAGTGTTCAGCTACCACGGAGGCTATGAAGTGGTGTTATACAAATTTTTACTATTTTGTTAGTCATTACAAATACGGACAGTTGCTGTGTCTTTCTCATTTCTTTTTCATAAGAATTATTCAATTCACACAGCAATCAATAACAGACAATACAATATAATGTTTAATGTATTGTTAAACATTCTTAATGTTTACGTGAACTGTCATCTTACCTGCGAACATGAGCTCAGAGACATCAGGTTTGACGTGCAGACAGGTGAAGAGAGGAAGGGGGCTCTGACCTTCATTAATCTTCGTCTGTATGGAGCTCAGTTTAGTGTCCATTCTCTGTGCAAAACACACACACACACACACACACACACACAGTAAGCTTAATGATCAAACTTTTTTCTTTAGGTCTTCACAGCATCTGTGTCAATGTATGTTAAAAACTGATATTAACATAAAGCTTTTTTTACAGCATTTTAAAGCATTTTCTAAAAGGATGGTAGCAACAGTGTGTAGTATAATTAAAGGAACAGTGCATCTTAAAATGAAAGTCTCATCATTTACTCATCCTCATGTCGCTCCAAACCTGTCTGACTTACATTTTTACATAGAACACAAAAAGAGGAAATTTTCTGGTCTGACAGAATTGTTCCTCACACTAAGCCATTGTATAGCTTTTGCATATATATATCTGATACTTTTATGATGATTTTGTGTCCTGTTTTAAGCTTAAAAGCTCCAGTCTGAATTAATTGTAACAGCATGGACAAAAACAACTAGTAGAGTCTCAAAAATTCCTTCTTTTGTGTTCCACCAAGGAAAGAGAGCGTGAAATTGAGTAAATGATGACATTTTGGTGTCATTCAAGCAATATAGATCTTTTCCTAAAATCACTTGGTCATTATGTTTATCAGACACACTTTCAATGGTCCATTATCTCTAAGCTGCATCTATATCTCTACAAATATTTCTGCAAGTAAAGCCATTCAAATGATAAAATGTCACATTAAATGGTATGTGTGATTTGGGAAAATTATTCAAAACTATCTTACCCTAGTCAACAGATAAGCAACATGAAAGCGGAATATCAAGTGCACACATTTTCTCATACACTCCAGTTCAAAGGTTTAAGGTCGTTAAGAGAAAAAAAGTCTCTTATGCTTACCAAGGATGCATTTAAAAATACGGTAAAATTGTGAAATATTATTACAGTATAATATAACTGTTCTCTATTTAAATATATTTGAAAGTGTAATTTATTCCTGTGACAGCAAAGCTGAATTTTCAGCACTTATTACTCCAGTCTTAATCCTTCAGAATTTATTTAATTATGCTGATCTGGTATTGAAAACAGTTGTGGTTGAAAACAGTTATGCTGCTTAATATTTTTTTGTGAAAACCAAGATACATTTTTTTTCAGGATTCTTTGTGCTGATCTGGTATTGAAAACAGTTGTGGTTGAAAACAGTTATGCTGCTTAATATTTTTTTGTGAAAACCAAGATACATTTTTGTGACTTTTGTGACATGACTAGAAAATCATAAAAATACACCATTAATTTGAAATAGAAATCTTTTGTAACATTTTAAATGGTTTTCATTTCAATTTAATGCGTCCTTGCTGAATAAAAGTGTTAATTTCTTACTTTCTTAAAAAAAGAAATATTAACTGTAGTGTACAATCATAAATACAGGGGCTACTGCCTTCCTGTATTGAGAAGTATCTTCCTGTTTTACAAGGACGATCCTCCCAAAGAGAAGGGTCTATTTGCATTGGGATGCGTAATAGAGAGACAACATACAAAGGAGTCTTTGTATTTGAACAAACTACAGTGTATAAATAGAGTACAGTGCAGCCCAGTGCAGTTCATGCCGCTCTCGATCTCCTATTGCAGTAAAAACTCTCAATAACCCAGTTTGTATTGCCGCATATCTCACCCCTGGAATTAGAGTCTCTCCGATCAACATCCCGAAGATGTCAGTGAAAGTGACAGGCTGTCCGCCCGATTTCTTCTTCCACAGTGCTTTGACGTAGCGATTGATGTTTTGGGGCAGGAGCAGTTTGAGTGGGTTATTGCTGACTCTGCTCATCAGCTCCTTATTAATATCCCCTGGGCCTTTAGCGGGAAATTCAGGGTGCGAGTACAGCATGGACATATACCTGTGGGAATATAGCCAGTATGGATGTTAATGAGATTTTTTATGTGATTGGTGTTTGCTATGTGGTTGTTGAGGTGTTCAGAATAGTGTTTAACATATTGTTATGTGGCTGCTACGGTATTCAGGATGGTTGCTAGGGCATTGTTATATGGTTGCTAGGGTGTTTCAGATGGTTAATTAGTGGCCCACATAAAAAATTTTTGCTTTTCTTGTCCCTACACTCTTAAAAATAAAGGTTCTTTAATGGCATTTGTGGTTCCATGAACATCCATAGAACCTCTCCACTGCACAAAAAAAGGTTCTTCAGATTATTAAAATGTTCTCTAAGAAAATGAGCTATTCTTTTCAGAACTGTTCACTGAAAGGTTCTTAGGGAAACCCAAAATGGTTCTTCTATAGCAACACTGTGAAAATCTCCTTTTGCAACCATTGGTATTTTTAAGATTGTAGAAGTCTATGGGATTTCTGTATCTGTTTAAATGAAAAAAATTGGAATGACTTTTACTGACCATGTTGATCCAGAAAGTCCTGTCACGTATGTTGCACAGTCAAGCACCCCAGATTCATACAGAGCCTTCATCACACCAGAGAAGCTAACCATTGCACGGAAACCACCTCCAGAACCCAAAATGGCGATGGTGGGAACCTGAGCAAAAATAGAGCTGCTATCAGAAAGGATTGCTCTCGCTAGAGATAAGATTCTTTTTTTAGTATAGCACAATTTATAAGGCAGTTTTTGCAGTTTTTAACTTCACCTCTCTAGGTGAGGCTGGAAGGAAGCGTGGGTTTTCCATTTTTAGAAGCTTCTTGATGCTGAGCATAACTCTGTCCCTGCGCGTCTGCATGAAGAGTTTCTCCTGATCACACAGAGCCATGCTGAAGCGCAAGTCTGTGGACGCACTGCACAAAAATGACTCACTTTCAGTCCCTCATTCGCTCTACTACGCATAAAATAGTATGCATAATGTATAGAAATAAACATTTCTTTATACATACCACACTTCTAAGATCATGTCGAGGAACACTTTTGTCGTCTAGTAAAAATCAGAGAATAATAGCAAACAACAAGATACTGAAAAGCAGTAATTATGAATTTAGTTCATAGCAGGTTGATAGTGTAAACCAAAAAAACCTTTACCTTGCCAATAGATAGGGTCACATACTCTGTCTGCCCCACTTTGAGCTTTGAAAGGGAATATTTAGCTGTGCCCAGAGTTTCGTCCATGACATAATTAGCGTCCATCAGTGTCATCTAAATAAAGAGCATTCAAACAGCATTATAACAAAGTGCTGATGTATTTTCTAAGACATTTAAAATTCAAAACAACACCTTTATTTTTTACTGCATAAACCATGCCATATAAACCAAAAACAGCATAGGCACACTTTTCAAGCAAAACATTTCACAAAAAGTTCAGTTCCAAATAATAAAACAATACATGCACACTATCATTCAAAAGAATGGGGTTGGTAAGATGTTCCAATATTTTTAAAAGAAGTCTCTAATGCTCACCGAGACTGCATTTGCCCCAAAATCCCGCAAAAAAAATAGTAATATAAATAGTAATATTTTGAAATATTATTAAAACAGCTATGATAACTGTTTTGTATTTTAATATATTTTAAAATGTATTTTATTCCAGTGATGACAAAGCTGAATTTTCAGCAGCCAGTATTCAGTGTCACATGATAAGAAATCATTCTAATATGCGGATTTGGTGTTGAAAAACTTACTGACCCCAAATGTTTGAACGGTAGTGTAGGGCTAGTTTAATATTAAGACAAAAAGTGTTTGGAAACTTTATAGCTCCAAGGGCCCCTTGTGTAAACTTGAGGGAATCTGACTTCCAAAACATCCGCTAAATATCACCATGACACTTGCTGGTTAAAAGTCATTGCAAACGCAGCTGAGAAACGTGAAGTTAGTCTAGTAAAAGGTATAGTATAATTTGTCAAGCAGATTCTACTTGATTTGATGCTGTTATCTAATTCAAAGAAATGTATAGATTTTAAAGTGTGACTTAAGTTATACTTTTTGGGACCACTGTATTGAATCAGGATATGGTAATAAATACAGTAATGTATTTAAAATAAGAAAATAAAGCTTTTAAAGGAAAGTGTAAAAAATAAGTAATTAGAGTAGAAATCTTTCACCTCCAATACATTGGGTTGATTGGGATCCAATATGAACTCAAATGTTTCATTCCATTTCGGGTTAATGTCATTATTTATGTGGCGTGTTCGTTTTCTTGACTCTGGTGTGGTTGGAATGGACAGTTCCACATAAGGGTCTGGGGTGTCCACTGTGAACGAACACACAATCACTTAAGTATAAATGCTCATTCAAGGATTTATTTAAATAGCATAAATATATATACTCACATAAATCCCCAAATGCTCCTTTCGTCACATTTTCAGCTCTCACCACATTTACTTTCAATCTATGAGAATACTGATGCTCAACCTGCGCATATAGTGATCCACAATGGCAAAGGTTTAGAGCGTCAAGAGCAGTAAAATGTGTATGTATGTATAAAGGAAGCTCATTTAACTACTGAAGTAGGAAATAGACATTAGGTGATTCCCAAATAGAATTATATATGAACAGTAAATGTGTCTCTAATTTCATAAATTCAGCAGCTGTCTGTATGCAATTGAATCCAAACACTGCAAAAGAGCAGCAGCTTTACAGCTGAACAACATCAAGGAATAAATTAATTGATCTTAAAAATTAAAATAGATCTTTCAAAACCTCTAATTACCATGTCAAAATTAGTGATTGAGTTACCTTAACTTAATGAAACGGCTCTACTTCAAGAGATTTCTCTCTGACTTAGTGAAACTTAACTTACTATGATGTACTGATAGGGGTCTATGGAGGACATTCTGACAGCAGTGTGGAGGTCAGGAAGGCACTTTATTTCAAGACAGTCCGGGAAACATCTGTAAAATTCGACAATAAAAAAAAGGTAGAAAAAAACATACTGTCTACGCACAAGCGGTTGAAACATGATACCGCCTTTCCGAACGACATGCTGCGTTTAACGTTCTGAGACCCGAAAGGTCGCTCTCAGTTCAGAAGTATGATAGAAACTTTTTAAGAAGGATTTTGTTGCGCAGGTCATAAACGCGTAGATACTAAAAGTTTTACGACTTTACAGAGAAATGAAACATGCAAGAACTTACCATAGTTGGTGGTACAGTGATGTTGGTCCCTCTCCGACAAGAAAGTTACTTCAGGAAGCCAAGAGGAATGCGCATTACTGGATGGACTAAAGATGAGATTCGAACGAATCGTTAATTTGAGACTGTTCATTGCAATGACTCGATCGAACCGACTCGCACAAGGTTTGTAAATCTTATAGAATATAGTTTATAAGTAAAAAACCTAAACGTATATGAAGTGGATAAAAGGTTGGACCTATAGACATCGAAACTTTTCACACTATTTTTTTAAACTACTGAGAAAGTTTATCTGCCAAAACTGCAGGGTTGGCAGGGTTTTAATTTGACTAACTGCACCAAACTGGACCACCAAAATGTAGGCCTACGCTAAATACAACTAATACATAAACGTAATCGAAAACATCAGTGATAATATCAGTATTGAATAAAATATCCAATGAACCACAAACAAGAAAGCGTTAAATCGATGACTCAAAAGAATGTTGAATGAGTTTCCTGAAACAGTTCATTCAAACGAATCGATTCTCTAAAATCAGTCGATTTCAGGGCGGACGCAAACTCTTCCCCCGCCCCTGCTCCTCATATTTCTCAAGGACTCCGATGGGAATTATTTTAGCGCTATGTTAATATTATTAAACATAATAATATAAATGAGAAATGTCGTTGCATTTAAGTGTTCATGTATCAAGATTATGATAGACTAATTAAATTATAACCCAGAATGTAAGATTGCGAATGAATGTAATAGCGACACATTCTCTGACAGGTGGCGCTCATGAGTTACAGTAATGCGATCATAATCACTGGAATCCCCGTATTGTCCACATCTTTGCCGGTGTCTGGTTTTGAAAATTACGGAGGTTACAGTAATTCCTTTCCTCAATTTAAAGCCATGTCTAGTTGATCAAATGTATAATAATTATAATAACAAATTATAGGCTAATAATTTGTATAGGCTAATTTATTATACTAACATATTTTGGAGGGACATACATAAACATTTGAGTAGGCTATGTTATTAATCCTGAATATATATAGGTAATTCAGAGGCTAGTTGTAAATATGAACATACTAGCCTACCATTAAGATTATCTTTTTATTAGTTTATTATTTATTATATATTTGTCATTGTTTTTACCAATAATAATTTGATAAATAAATAGGCCTAGCCTATTTCAAATTAATAAATCAGTCATTCTTGAGAAGTGGGACAAAACCTTGTAACTTACTCAGACAAATGAAACTACATTTATGTATCTTATATGTACTAAGCTACTGAGCTATGCTTTGATACAACCTTCCAACAAAGAAACCTGGGCTTCCATACCACCTCAGCAGTGCCACAAACTGATCACCTCCATGCCACGCCGAATTGAGGCAGTAGCAGTAATTAAAGCAAAAGGAGCCCCTACCAAGTATTGAGTACATGTACAGTAAATGAACATACTTTCCAGGCCAACAATTCACTAAAAATGTTTTTTTTTATTGGTCTTATGAAGTATTCTAATTTGTTGAGATAGTGAATTGGTGGGTTTTTGTTAAATGTGAGCCAAAATCATCACAATTAAAAGAACCAAAGACTTAAACTACTTCAGTCTGTGTGCATTTAATTTATTTAATACACGAGTTTCACATTTTGAGTTGAATTACTGAAATAAATGAACTTTTCCACGACATTCTAATTTATTGAGATGCACCTGTACTCTGCAGAGGTGAACTGTGGCAAGGGGGTCCTTTAGAGTGACAGCTGCCCCTGATATTCCCTGATTTTATTACATTTTATTGAATGTCTGACGGTGTTGACAAAAAGTGGGGACGCAACTTTAAAATCTTATGAAACATGCATGTGTCATTAAAAAACAACCTTGCTTTGATAGGAGATATTATTAAGTGTTGCTTTTGATAAAACAAGCTCCTTTTCATCATTAAAAAAAAACATTTTTATCCATTTTATTGCATATGAATGATTGAACCCTTCTCTGTGGACACACTGTTTTAGATGTCGTCAGAGGACATTAAGAAACATAGATTTGGTATAATAATGAGAAAATTAAACTGAAGGTGATAATTGTGTTAAATACAGTCTATTATTAATCCCTCATGACATTTAAAATTGAAAATATTTTTATTTTTAAACCTAATAGCAGTTACCCTTGCTGGACCTGTTTTGTCCCACGTCTCAAGAATGACTGAAATATTTTCTATTCCTGTAATAATAAATGATTAGCTAGCCTACTTCTTCCTGAATATAAATCCTTAAAAAAAGAATAAATTCATAAAATGTACAACATATGGAAAAATACAGTCGGCTCATGACGTTACAAACTTTCTGTTTTTTTTCCTTCATCTTGGAAATTGCGCAAGCATATCTCATTCTCAAGCATTTAAAAGGCACAGGAGCGCATCCAGGCGCTCACATTTCACTCGCTCTACCAGATTACGCGCTTCTGCTTCGGAGTAAGACATTCTAGATACAACTTCTGGAATGAATAGACTGATTTGCCTGGTCTTACTTTCAAGCTTTTGGATCTTTCCCGGTGAAGGATGTAAGTTAACTCAGCTTTAGCAATGTTAGACTTACGTGCTTCTTTCAGAGTTTGATTGTTTTATCCAAATGCAGTCTAATCATGCCTGGAAATAACGTTTCTTTTCTTTATGACTGTTTCCTGCAGACGACCCATGCTGTGCACAGCCTTGCCAAAACCAGGGTGTGTGTTTATCTAAGGGTGCTGATGCTTATGAATGTGACTGTACCAGGACAGGATATTATGGTGAAAACTGCACTACCCGTAAGTCTGGCCATGGATTGTTTTTACATAGAGGAAAATTTTACATGTGTAAATGTGTGCACTTAATACTGTTTTTTCTTGCTTTACAGCCGAGCTTCTCACATTTGTCAAATCAACTCTGAAACCAAGGCCAAGCGTACTGCATCATATTTTAACGCATTATAAATGGATCTGGGACATCATCAACAACATCTCTTTCCTGAGAGATGCCATAATGAGATATATCCTGACATGTAAGTTAAATGAAGTCGTTTTAGAGTAGATTCATAGAAAAATTAGACTAAATAAATACGTAAAATAAAACTATTCCTCTTTCTTGTTTTACAGCCAGGTCCCATTTGGTCAACAGTCCACCGACGTACAATGCAGATTATAACTACAAAAGCTGGGAAGCGTATTCTAACTTGTCCTATTACACCCGCACCCTCGCCCCATTGCCCCAGAACTGCCCTACGCCCGATCTCCCAAATGCAAAGCAGGTGGTGGAGAAGATGCTGGTGAGGAAAAAGTTCATCCCTGATCCACAGAGGACCAGTCTCATGTTTGCTTTCTTCGCCCAGCATTTCTCTCACCAGTTCTTCAAGTCAGACTTTAAAAAAGGACCAGCCTTCACCAAAGCCCTGGGCCATGGGGTAAGTGGTATTAACTAACCATTTTATTTGGGAAAATTTTACATCCCATCCAAAGTGTATAAGCAATACAATTTCTAAAAGTTCTCTAACGTTTTAGGTGGATTTGGGGCATATTTATGGAGAGACACTGGAGAGACAACACAAACTTCGCCTATTTAAAGATGGAAAGCTGAAGCATCAGGTTTGTGGACATTCAAATAGACATCAAAACGGCACTTAAAGGGATATTTCAACCCAAAATGACAACTCTGTCATCATTCACTCACCCTCATGTTGTTTCAAATGTGTATGATTTCATTCTTTTACGAAGCACAAAAGAGGACATTCTGAAGAACCATTTTTGTCCATACAATGAAAGTCAGTAGGGACCAAAACAACATTGGACCCCACTGACTTTCATTCTTCAAAATATGTTGAAGAAAGAAAGTACAGGTTTAGAATGACATGAGGGTGAGTAATTGATGGCAGAATTTTTGTTTTTGGGTGAACTATCATTTTAAAATGGACACAAGTATTGCTTGTTGGTTTAATGTGAAAACCTAAATGAAAAATGTATTTGACTCTTAGGTTGTGGATGGTGAGGTGTATCCTCCGTTGGTGAAGGATGTCCAGGTGGAGATGCACTATCCTCCTCATATCCCAGAAGAACAGAGATTTGCTGTGGGCCATGAGGTCTTCGGTCTGGTTCCAGGTTTGATGATGTATGCTACCATTTGGCTTCGTGAGCACAACCGTGTCTGTGATATCATGAAGCAAGAGCATCCCGACTGGGACGACGAGAGGATCTTCCAAACCACTCGTCTCATCCTGATTGGTGAGTCTTGGTCGCATCATCTAAAACATTCCTAATATTCAAAACTTTGTGGAGGGATTAAATATTCCAGCTTTTTGCTTCTAGGTGAGACCATCAAAATCGTGATCGAGGACTATGTTCAGCACTTGAGTGGCTACCACTTCAAGCTCAAGTTTGACCCAGAGCTTCTCTTCAATGAGCGCTTTCAGTACCAGAACCGCATCGCATCCGAATTCAACACTCTGTATCACTGGCACCCTCTGATGCCTGACAACTTTCAGATCCAGGACCAGGTCTACGGCCACCACCAGTTTGTGTTTAACAACTCTATTTTAACCGAACACGGCATCCGCAACATGGTGGAATCCTTCACCAAACAGAGGTCTGGAAGGGTGAGTTTCACTTACAGATAGAAAGCTTCTCAGAGAAGCCTCATGTCATGTTCCAAATGACTTTCTTTCTTCTGTGGAACATACAAGAAGATATTTTGTGTTTTTTTGTCCATAAAATGAAAGTTACTGGGGTCCAGTGTTATTTTAGACCCTACTGACTTTTATTCTTTGGACAAACATAGTTCTTCAAAATATCTTTTGTGTTCCACAGTCATACAGTTTTGGAACAACATGAGGGTGAGTAAATGAAGACGAATGTTAATTTGTAGGTGAACTTTGCTAATGTCTATCATTTTTGTGTGAACAGGTTGCTGGTGGACGTAACCTGCCTGCTACAGTTCAAGGAGTGGCTGTTAGCGTTCTGGAGCATTCCAGACAGATGCGGTACCAGTCTTTCAATGCCTACAGGAAACGCTTCAACATGAAGCCCTACTCGTCTTTTGAGGAGATGACAGGTAAGATAAACAGTGAATATCACCTAGGCAATTCAAAATCGAAGAAAAAACCCTACTATGTTAGCATAGATTCAGAACATTTTCACAAATACATCATGTGACTTCTTATTTAATTGTAACTTTTTCTGTATGGTAAAACAGGAGACAAGGAGCTGGCAGCCGAAATGAAGCAGCTGTACGGTCACATAGACGCGGTTGAGCTGTATCCTGGCCTTCTTGTGGAGAAACCCAGACCCAACGCTGTGTTTGGGGAGACTATGGTAGAGATGGGAGCCCCCTACTCTCTCAAAGGTCTCATGGGAAATGCTGTTTGTTCTCCTGAATACTGGATGCCGAGCACATTTGGTGGGAAAGTGGGATTTGACATTGTTAACTCAGCCTCACTGAAGAAGCTGGTGTGCTTGAATATCAACGGACCCTGTCCGATGGTGTCATTTCAGGTGCCTGATGTGAAATATCAGAGTTCAGAAAACGTGAATTCAAGCTCAGTGCACTCCACACAAAGTAATATTAATCCGACGGTTGTCTTGAACGAGCGAAGTTCAGAACTCTAAAACATTTTAAAAGCCTTGTTGCTTTCACTATGATACTTGATGTCAGATTATTTATTTGTTTATTTATTTATTTAAAGAATTTATTTCAATATGTATTTATTGATGGGTTTTTGTATTGTTATTGACTTGCAACATGCATTGGACATCCACATTTCAGGTGCAACTGTTGCTAATAATGCACATTTCTTGAATAAAAACATTTTGATTGTTTGTTAATATATATTTTGTGTCATTTCATTGTCAGTTATTCTTATTCAAACAATTACAATTACTCACAACTTAATGCTCAAGCATTTAGCTGAAAAAATTTATAATAATAAAAATTAATAATGAAAAACTCAAAGTTTTTTCCAAAAATAAATTGATACTTTTATTTAGCAAGAATGCATTAAATTGATCAAAAGTGACATTTATTATTTTCACAAAGGATTTCTAATTCAAATATATGTGAATTTTCAGATGACTGCTAAAAAATTCAGCTTTGCCATCATAGAACTAAATGACATTTTAAAATAAATAGCAAACAGTTGTTTTAAATAATAATAATATACTACAGTATTCATTTTTTTAATGGTATTTTGATCAAATAAACACAGCTTTGGTGAGCATTACAGACTTCAAACTCATTTTAAAAATCTTTCCGACCCCAAACTGAACAGCAATGTATTTAAAAATGTCCTACAAATTTTGTCCAATCTCAAAAACTGGACAACAAAATGTATTATGCGTACGATAATACATATGTATTGTGCATTTATGAGTTAATTCTTTGGATTGTGCTTAAGTTATGATGTATAATCCACTATGTGCTTGGCTCTGTAATTGCTGTAACTGCTAAACTTTTCTTACATGACTTTTTCTAAAAGGCTTTCAAGTGAAACAGCTGAACTTGCAAAGCAGCAGGTCTGCCAAAAATGAGGCTGCATAAAAAACATAATCAGTGAAGCTCTTGAGCCAATAGTGATTCAGTAGATCCAGCTTCCTCATGATTTTAAATGACATGATGCATACTGACTGGCATGAACCCAGACAAAATAACACGGTGGTACTGACCTGAGTCAACATAAACTGTCAAGCTCCATAATAATCAAGCTGGAAAAACCCACAGCAAACTGTGTGGTGACGTGCGGGAATGTGTCTCTTTTGTAGTGGGGCAGGAAAATTTGGCCATGGCAACTGATCTGGGAAAGTGGTTTAGTGGTTTAGAATTTACTTTTCCCAGACAACAGGCGAAGTTGAAATGCAGAAGACTGCAGATTCTCTGTGAGGAGGAACTATTCCTTTTTAACACAGAGATTTAGAATATAAGGGAAGTGTGCAAAAATACAATGTTTAGTTTAGGGTATTTAAATATAGACTGCTGACTGAAATTTTTTTTATGGCATCTCATTTATGCTATCTGGGGAAATGAAATTACATTATTGTGCTTAACCTCCTGAGACCTTCTGTCCTCAGTAAAGGACATTATATTGTAGTGAATTTCTCTGAGAACTTACATGTCACAGTTTTAAGTCTGGATGTCCTGTACAGAGCACATTCAGGGCTTTTCAGAGATACCAAATGTTTGGAAGTTTCACCATGACTACTCCCTCTCCCTGGTCTTGAAGAATGGCTGACATTAATTTAGTGATCAAATTTAACACTCTTATGGAAATATGATAATATTTTGTAATTATCATTCAAATCTACAGTAAGAAAACCCTCTTATGGCCATTTTACACACATACTGCATGAAGCAAAATGGTATATCAAATCATCCTGTTATTCACCTTATTTTTCAATGCGGAAGTAAGCCGTTTTCTGTGAATGTGGCCTTCCATTTCATTAGCCGCTATTGGGAAAGAATGAGAAGAATATCAAAGTGCAGTAAATGGTGAAACTGTTTGCACTACAACCCAGTGTGTTCATAATTAAGATAATACGTTAAAATAATATGGTAAGAAACATCAGTTTGCAATATCAAGCAGCAAAACAAGCTGTTTTGTACAGCTAATGATTGATGATTTATTGTTTTTGCCTATTCTTGTTCACTCACGTCTTTTTGTTTATTTATTTATTCATTTTTAAAATGAGTCCTGCATAACATATAAGTAAAATATAATTTTTCAAAATTGTTATTTTTATTTTATTTTTATTATGCTCTAAACAATGTAATGACATGAAAAAATACTAAATTCACAAAACTAATTTTTTTACTACATTTTTCTTGGTCTCAGGAGGTTAAAAAAAGAATCAAAGACAGAAACATATTGGCCCATTGCACTGCAATAGAGATGTGTCTGACAACCATAAACTAAAAGAATGCAATGCTCTAAATCAAAGACATGAATTGAAGAAACAGGGTTATTGTGCTGAGACAATTCTTTGGGTGTTACTCGGAACTTGCAGGAAAGGCTCTACAAGCACCAACATGCCAAACAAAACCTGTTGAAAAATGTCTTATTCAGTGGTGTGGTGAGCCAAATTACCTAACTGACAGAGGAAAGTGAAAAGATATTTAGTCTAGGTGAAAAGAAGAAAGGCTTGGATTTACACAGCTCATCACACACAAAGTTCAAAAGGGGTTACAAATCTATGATGCAATTTGGGTTACGAAACCCACATGCTCACTGCACGTGTGTTGTATAAGAAAGAGCTGGAAACTGGCTGGGCAAGAAAACAAAAGTTGGTCAGACCTAACTGTCCAAGAAAAAACTTGGCTCAGGACTTGGCTTAGCAACTAGTCTCCAGTGTGTTTATTTAATTAAATAAGAAAGTCATTAAAGGGAGAGTTCGCCCATAAATGAAAATTCTGTCATCATTTACTCATCCTCAACCTGTTTCAAACTTGTTATGCGTTTCTTTCTTCTGTGGAACATAAAAGAAGCTTGACTTCCATAGTATGGCCATGGGCGTAGAATATGCGGGGGACGTGGGGGACTTGTACCCGCCACTTTTAATTAAATGTAAATCCATCCCCTGCACTTTTTTAGGGCAGGTGTGTTCACGTAGAGGTTTTCAAAGGCAACAAGATAGTCACATGACCTGATGTTTTATCCGTATCCAAAACAAGGCTCTGTGAACATTATGGAGTGCTAAACACTCTCATGTGTATGTTTCATTCATACTCGAAGCAGAGGGTGCTTTTGTGCAGAAAGTCCAAAACATGGTCTCATAAAAGTAATAACTTATGACGTGCCAGGAAATTCCTAATATGGACAAAGGCATTCAGCTGTCGCTGCTGTGTGAACACAATAAACTCACGATTGCGACAATATATGGTTTATGTGTTTTTCAAGTCATCTCCAGGTAATAAATACATATAATATATGAATAATGCAGTGCTAACTGACATATCGTTTATTACAGTATAGAAACTATGAAATGTATTTTCTGCCTTAATCTGTCATAAAAATGAAAAATAGTGTTTGTAGTATATTACCCAATCAAAAATTGTCATTAGGAAAATATAGGGAAAAATATATATATATATAATAAAAATGCTTGGTTGTTGTCCAGTAGTGTATTTAATTTCTTAATCAATTAAAAGTAAGAGATAAGAAAACATAAATAAATAAAACCTGTAAATTAGACAAAAAAGGGATTACATTACATATTGCATTCGTAGCTTATAACAAAAAAATGATAAGCAAGTGATACAGCCTCAAGCATGTTGACACTATGATTTACGCATGATTTTGATCCATGGCAACAAGCAACATACACATACATCCCAGATCTTCACATTCACACATTCTAGTTTAGACAAATTTCACCTGAAGCTCACTGAATACACTGCTAATACTGTTCACAGATTGTGTAAAGTATAAAGTACATTAACACATGCTCAATCATTTTATAACAGGTGAGTAGTAATTGCCAACAGACATTGATTTAAAGTCTCTGTTTGGATGCTGTCAAGGAAAATCCAAGAATCAGGTGTAAACATGTCTGGTTGTCTGTTATTATTTTCTGTTGTACATTGGCTTGCCACAGAAACAGAGTTAAAGTTTGGAAAATATTGCAGAGCCAGTGTGAAAAAAGATATGTGAACAAGAAGGCGTTGTGTGTCTTTGCACAAATGATTGTGATTACATAACCAGTTCATACCTGAGCCAACAGGGCTTCCATTAAGCATGTTAGTCTGTGCACTCCATTAAATTTCCTGGCCTGCTTCTACTTGAAAGATGCTGAGAAATGCTGAAATTCTCTGCAGTGATGCAAACTTCTTAAATATTGGAATTAATTAATGTGACAACAAGTATGAATACAAAGCTCTGATTGTTACTTCACCTCTCAAATGAGGTAGTGGATTCAGTTTAAAGGGGTCATGAACTGCATTTTTTTTATTATTTATTATTTTATAATGTTCTCTGAGGTTCACTTATAATGTTAGTGTGATTTTACATCAAAAAAACATCATCATTTAGAAGTAATAGGCTATTTTCTATCCTCTTTTTGAGCCTGTCTGCAGAACGGTCTGTTTTTATAGGCGGGGAGCATTCAAGTCTCGCAAGTAAACGCCCACTGCTATGATTGGATAAAAGATTAGCTTATTAAAATAACAGATGGATGCTGCTGTGATGTACTCTGAAAACAACATGGGTCATTTGGATTAAAAATGTATAAATATTTAGTATATATCAAACAGTCTGGAACAGACAATACAATAGTGGTAGAAGCACATTTACTCACACTTATGTGTTGTGACATTACTGTTGGATCCACTCTAGTCAGACTCAGCACTGCGTCATCGTTTACTTTTAGTCTCTCTGAAAAGCCTGCACCATTAGAGCTCTTTGCTTATTTTACCTTGTTTACTCGCGTGAGCAGCGCAACGTGACTATAGACATTAGAACCCATTATAATGGGCGATTCTGTCTACACTGGATGCAGATTGACACAACAAATCCCCGACAGTAAACTGATGTTCTGCTCTATTTCTGACATACTCCAAGCATTCGTGCTGCTTCTGACCTGAAAGAGAAATTGATTCGCGACATGACGCAACAGTGCTCGTGTCCGATCTTGATATGTTAGGATCACAAGGAAGGCAATTCAAAGCCACTTTTTCACAATTTACACTACACAGTGTCTTATAATCTTGTAATATCATCTGTATGGTTCTGTTGATGGAGTAATCCTGTGTTTGCATCTCTTTAGTATTTCCTCTCCTCCTGCAACAAGTGTGTGTCAGTGGGCGGGACTAAAGAGGCAGTGATGTAGAAGCAGGCATTGATCTTCTCCTGCGGAGGCGGTGCTTAGCCACACTATTACATCATAAAGTGGCACAATCCAAAACGAGTCGTTTTCTGAGCATCACAACTTTGATGGAAAGGACTAATGTTTTTGGATAAATGTATATATCTTTCTTGCAAAATATTTTTCACACAAATGTAAATTTCAAGGTGCTAAGCCATACTTTTTTTTTTTTTTGTAAAGAACTTAAATCCTACCTGGACACTCTCCTTACATTCAGCAACTCTAAAGCCCTTAAAACCATCTCACTGTGTCATTCTTATGATATTATCCTGATTCCTGAACTTATAATTGATTTAATTTAATTTATTTACACCTGGCATTGGTTTTGTATGTTCTTAGCAATAATAATAATAATAATAATAATAATAAATCCACACACAAAAAAAGCTGTTTTTAAACTAACAAGAAAGTTTTGAGTTCTGAAACTTACAGGATGTTTTTATAGTTCATTGACCTGTTATATGTCAAAAGAGCAAGGGAATTTGATTTCTCAGTTCTTGACCCCTTTAATATCTTTGCTGTCATTCTGAACTGCCAAAGTGTGCCGGCTCTGTGTTTAATTTCTAAAGGTTGCTTTTGTTCTGGCAGCATTACTGACCAAAAGAAACCAGCCTAGACCAGCATGGAAACTCACAGCAGAGAAAACACGACGGCGGTGGCTCTGGACTCGTTTCCTCAGTTATTACTCTAATTTCTTTTACACTTGTTGGATGAGGACCAGCACTTTCCCAGAAATGTCGTAGGAACCACTACATGAGCAACTCTCTTACAGTATATAATTCATTCAGCTAGCTGAAGAGCTTTGCCCACTACTTCCTCATGAGTGTATACCTGATTACCTCCTCAAAGAATATGAGCTCATATAGTGATGGCATATTTGTAACATTTTAGTGACAGTAAACAAAATAAAAATGACATGACAAAATAACAGCATATGTGTCTGCACAGCTAGCAAATGAGGCTTGAAATGTAGACTAGGCCTAAATAAAAGTTGTTTATTGTGTTTTGAGAATGAGAATGGTTCAAGGCAACTCTTCATATAAATGACCACAGTTCACATAATTATAAATGCCAAAATTACATACTGGAGATGCGGCCAATGCGTTTATCCTTTGCTAATGGCTGCTTCCTGAAGCGACTTTAATTTGGAATGACCCTTTGAGTATCTGCATACTGTTCCCACCATACCCTTAAAAAATAGTTCGCCCAAAACAGAAAATTTGACAAATTACTCATCCTCAGGCCATCCAAGGTGAGTTTGTTTCTTCATCTGAACTGATTTGGAGAAATTTATCATTACATGCTCACCTCTGCAGTGAATGGGTGCCGTCAAAATGAGAGTTCAAACAGCTGATTAAAAAAACATCACAATAATCCACTAGTAATCCACACGACTCCAGTCTATCAATTAACAAAGTGAAAAGCTGCATGTTTGTTAGAAACAAATCCATCATTAAGGCATTTTAACTTTAAACTGTCACTTCTGGCCAAAATACCAGAGAGTATTCTGACGGTTCATTCTGACGGCCCCCATTTACTGCAGAAGATCCATTGGTGAGCAAATGATGTAATGGTAAATTTCTCCAAATCAGTTCAGATGAAGAAGCAAACTCATCTTGGATGGCCTGAGGGTGAGTACATTTTCTCAAAACTTTCATTTTTGGGTCAACTTTTCCTTTAAAGGGTTCAAAAAATATAGTTTGGAATTAGTCTGATGTTTCATCAGCATTAGAATGAGGGTGTATACACACACACACACACACACACGTCTGGTTCACTATCCTTGTGGGGACTCCCCATAGGCGTGTATTTTTTATCGCCCTACACAGAAAACTTTGTGCATTTTTACAATCTCAAAAAACTCATTCTGTATGATTTATAAGCTTCTGTACCCATGGGGACCTCAATTTAGGTCCCCACGGTGACACAAGTCCCCATGAGTTGGTGTGTATTCAAGTTTAAGTCCCCACCAGTGTAGAAAAACCTGTACACACACACACACACACACACACACACACACACACACACACACAGACTGTATGGATCAATGAGGCTGTTTTTTGGCTTAACTTTTTTTCTTTTTTGATAAGTTAGACTTCTTTGTCATATGATGGCTAATCATCCCCTCTATACAGGTGGTCTGAACTCTCACTTGTTATCTCTTCCAGCAACAGACGTTTCCATTCCCAGTCTTGCGCCAGATGCCTGTTGTGCATCCAGCCAAAGTGCCAAACCCAAAATGCGTAGACAGAGACAAAACCCTAATTCAGAAATTCCTACTCCACACGCACAGACCATCAGGTTTAGTGAATCATTCTGTCTTCTGCAGCTTTTTTGTTTTGAATATGGCTTTACTGTCATTACAAAAACAACAAGTACAGTTATCAAAGCCGCTACAATCCGGTTTACAGCAAAACGTGAGTCAGTGGGAGAAATGTGTTTAAGGATGATTCTTTTAGTTTTCTTTACTTTACTAGTAGTCGTCCACTGTGTCTGCTTTACTTCAGATGTTTAAACATCTCAGATATTTAAAACATTTAGATAGAGACATTTTTTATGAATCAAACCAGAAATGCCCATATTGAACTGAGAATAGAGACTGAAATGTAACTGAAATGCAGAAAAAGAGCTTCTGGTCACTATATTACTTATGACATTGTAACTGATTTCAGTTTATTAAGAGGATGTATATAACAGATATAAGAAGTGTACACAGGTGTAGAGGTCTTTGACCACTTCATTTTGTTTTGCGTCACTCTGTATATTTGGCTTATAAACAGTGTTTCTTGTGGTGGTGGTACTACTGTAAATTTCCTGTTTCCTGTTCCTGTTTTGTTCATTCAGATGTCATAGTTCATTTCCAAGGCTCATATTACAACAACTTTTTGAATGAAATCAACACCAAACAGCTACTCTAATAAACAGTTTCATTAAATTATATTTTGAGGCTCTTAAACTCTTAACTCTCAAATGACCCCGCATCCTTAAATACAGAGGTGCTTCTATTTAGCTTTTTTTCTTATTTAAAAAACGTTTGAATAAATAATGTGAATATTTTTCTAAATCCTTTTTATTTCAAGGTTTAAATTAGATTTCGAATCACTGATTGTCAGTTTGAACCTCACTGAAGTTTATGAATGTTTTAAAATATGAACTTTTATGACCTTCAGCAAACAACATTGACTTAACTGGTAATCATATAGCAATGTTGCCAATAGCTATTTTTAAAAAGTATTGTGTAATGCTGTGTGTTGAGAAAAGTGTCTAGTCTGTTGTCATCATCTGACCTCATACAGTGGGTGAAACTCAATTATAACTATATATAAACATACATAAACATACATACATATATACACACACACACACACACACACACACAG